>NC_068283.1:23182982-23265482 GCF_025860055.1 Xyrauchen texanus | reverse complement strand
AGGTGAAAATTGTAGTTCCAATTTCTACTCATCAATGTACACCATTTTACATATCGTTCATGTCGGTAGCACAAATGGTGTGTGACGAATTACACACCAAATTTGAAAGCTTAATGGTATGGGTTTGTTTAAATCCCGGACTCTAGGAGCAATAGTAATAGTGATGATTGTCTTTGCAAGTCTCACTAACTCAAATAAAAGTAGGTGATTTAAAAGCAATTTGGTCCAAATTAGGCCAGCAATAATTATAACAGTTCAACTGTAATTTCAGGCATGAGCAATTTTTCATAATTATCGCAGTCAGCTCTGCCCATTGCCCAACCAGAAATAGGCAATAGTCAGAGGTGTTTAAGGTATGCACAGACAAAAACAACAGGATACAAACAGATAGTGTGGTTCTCCTGTAATTATATGTTTGGTTTTGCTTATCTGCAGAGTGTTGGGAGCTGTGTGATGCACCCTGAGGCTGTGATGGGAAATGCGCTGCACAAAGATACATAAAAGCCCTCTCTGTCACTGTACACACAGCTGCAGTGTTGGGTAAACATGTACATACAAACACTGTATCCTGGTGCACATACATGGGCACATGCATGTAGATCTATGGAAGAAATATGAGGCTGTGTAGGCTATAATTGTTGAAAAGCCTCTTACAAACACTAGTTAAATTAAGATATTGATATAAACATTAGTGAAAATCATTTACATGCATTATTGAAAACTCTAACAAACACTAGTGAAATTACTACATTGACATAAATATTAGTTAAATTCATTTAAATGAATACTTGAAAAGCTTCTTACATAAAACAGTGAACTTAAATGATATTAATATTAGCTAAATCCTTTCATATAAATTATTGAAATTTTTCCTACATACACTAGTGAAAATAAGATATTCATAAAACTGATTCTGTGAACTTACCTAAACTAAATTTACACATTTGTAGCTGAAAGTGTCTTTCAATCATTACTTCAACTCTTCTCATATACACTTATGAAATTGTCTCTCAATCACTACTGAAATCCCTTTAAAACCCATATGAAAATGTCTTGCATTAACTTCTAGTGCTCATACTGATCTAACAAGATGGTGAAATTATATTGTCACATTGTTTCGAATCCTCTCAATAAGTTCTGTATGAGCCAGTTTCACAGGTTGATAAAAGACAATTTCAGTAGCTGATGAGAACTGGGAAAGGAGGCCGTGTCCCCACTTCCTGTTGAATTGTGTGTGTGTGTGTGGTTCAGGGGGTCAGGAATTAGCTGATCAGCAGGTACTTGTTAGCCCCTGCTGGGATACCCTAACACCATAGCAACCAACCAGAACACCCTAGCAACTGCATATCTGGTGGTTGATAGAACATGTCCATAGTTAATGTGATAATGAGCTACACCTGTGGACACTCTGCTAGGGCACCTATTTGAACTTGATAGGAACTAACTTCAGAAATCAAACCCATTAAAAATGACCCTGACACCAGGTACATCAGAAACCTTCTAAAGGGAGCCTACAAGCTTTACATAAAATAGCATAATTCGGTGCTCCCATAGACATTCTATTCACCTTATGCACCAGAGAAAGTAGCACGCAGTCATCTTGTAAATTTTTTCTCAGAACAACTGGTATAGCAATTGCTATATAGACATCTATGGTCTATAAGTATATAAGTATTTTCAGGTGTTATGTGGGGATGTCATAACAAGTGTAAGCAGAGCGGGGAGATTTTATAAATACTTAAGATCCTACCTTCACTCTGTGCTCATGAAACACTAAGAGAAATAAAAATATCTCTGTAGGACACCTCTGACCATCTTCTCATGTCATTTACCCATCGTTTATGGTTAAGGTGAGCAGATTTTTTGAGTGTTAAACCAGGGTAAGGGGTGCTACTACATTTATATACACACATATTGTATACATGTGAAAGTGTATCTTTTATTTTATATTCCATTTACAACCATTTAAATCATATTTAAGCCCCTTAAAATGTAGGGTGACAAATTAATTTTAAAAAGTACAATTGTAATTTTCTTTAAATTTATGAACTCAGTTCACGTGTAATAATATGAGCAATTAAATGCTTGTTTCATAAAATTTTGCTGTGTGTCACAGCTGTCTGAATGTGATCTGCCAGGTCCAATTTACCTCCACAGGTTTAGGAAACTAGCATTTTCACGTAGTAAAGGCATGCTGTAGACTCAAAAATTATTTCTGTGCTCCCACACATAATCCATTTTGATCGACTCTTCTCAGTAGCTTCAATACAAACAGAAAGTTAGATGACAAAATCCAGAAGAGCAGAGTGCGAAAAAGGGGCAGGGCTGAACAAGGTAAATAGCGGTACACTGGTGAGGAGACAAGGCAATTTATTTAATGGATGTCTATGAAGGAGATGCTTCAGTGTGCTGAATAAACAGCTTTTGTGAGGAAACAGCTCATCACTTAATGAATTGACTAACTTTCCGCAAATCTTCAACATGTTTTACAATAAATAATTATTTTGAAATGAGCTATGTGTGAAATTTACTACAATAAAATTTCAGTTTTATAAGAGAAGATATTGAGCATGCACACCAATATGCTGATTACTCTCTAAAATCAGCTTATGTAAAAAATCTGGCAAAGCAATAAATCCGCATTTACTTGACATTTGAAATAATCGTGTTACTCTCTGCTTTTGTGCGCACGTGCGCACATTGGACGAGCCTGTAAAAATGCCAGTTAAGGTGTTTGCATGCCATGCAAAATCGGGCTAATAGGCAAAAATCTACCAGTGTCAACCGGTTTATTCATAAGCCGTTTATTGCCGATACTAAGATAAAGGAATGCGGTTTATTGTGCTTACATGACCACATGCGTTGTCAGCTTATTAAGCATAATTAGTGTAAGAACATGCATATAAATGTGCTCATTGACAATCTTGTGACAGGTAGGGGTCAGATTACAACTCTCCACATTCAGTTGTATGGTATCCGCAAACATTGCCTTTTTAAATTGACTGTTAAACTCTCTCCTATGATAGAACCATGGAGGTTATGTCAGTAATTAAAAGACTCTCTGGTTACATACATATTATTGCAAAAAATGGCTAAGATCTGAAGTTAGTTCTGAGAAAATCTCTAGCATCATATGTTTGCAATGCCGCTTGGTTTGATGATCTGTTGTCTACAGTATGCAATTAAATTCATACATGTTTATGTTTGGCCCATGTATCCATGTACTTTTGGGGCCACTGTACTGTATGTGTTTCATTATGTTAATAAAAACACTGATCTGTCTTCAAGGCCACACTACCACCATTAACCCTGCAACACTGAATTCTCTCTGCAAATAGTCACAAGACTATAAGAAAACGCATGAAAATAAAGCCTGATATGACAGAAATATAATCTGCAGACTCTCTTTCTCATACACTCCCCTCATCTTTTCTATAAACTTTAATTATTTCATCCTCCTATCTGTCTTTTGATTCCCCTACAGGACTGGAAAAATAGAGCTGAACCTTTGCTCATAACAGTCACTCATATTCATACACATGGATTGCGGATTTCTAGGGGTTAACTAGATGACAATAATGACACATCTGTTATGATAAGCTTGAGGATGTGAAAGCTCCATAAAAGAAAAACATTATTATTCTGTTACAGATGCTCATAAATTTCAGAGTCATGTGACTGTTCACCACAACACGTGCACATAACATAAACATTAATATGTTCATGCTTCAGCATTTGTACATTTTGCTGACATTATGAGGTTCACATGTTATGCCCATTTCCTTGTGCAGATTCCAAAATTGAATAAAGGGAAGTCATTCATTGCACCGCTCCCAACATCAAGCCTTCTTTGAAAGTGGGAATGAATTTTACTCTATGACCAAACAAGAATAAAAACAAAGACTGACATTCACAAAGCTATGCTATATTCCTTAACTGATGATCCTCTCCAGAGCCTACAGGAAAACAGCATCAACAGGCGTTCACACTATGAATTAAACCACAGAGACTGCTGGAGACACTTGTAACACTTGTCACAGTTGTTAGCAGTTATCAACTTGTCGGTTTAGTCTAGCAGCCATCTACTAAAAGGACAATGAGATCTCCTATTATGAACACTTTGTTACTGCAGATTTTGGTTTTTTTTAAGCATCAGCCATACATTCACTATTCACTGACTAAGGCTAATGAAACTGTAAAAATGAAACAAGTAAGATGCTTTTCCAACCCTGAGGTAAAGTTGCAAAGTACCACACTATAAAGTACATACTTTTCTTTACAGTGTGGTCAGTCCTACCTATAAGTTCTGCAAATAGCCATGGTTGATGGTGGATTAAGACAACATTTAGGTTTACATACAAAGACATGAAAGTGGTTTGGTCACAGCATAATGAGAGTGCTTTTCTCATGCTGATGTCTGATTTGTTAGCAATGTAATGAGCCCAAGTCTGAAATACTGTAGATGCCATGTGTCCCTAAAATGACCAAATGTTGCCAATTTTGGTCATTCAGAGCACTCTGCAATCCAGCTTGACTGATTTAGAGACACATGAATACTCTGGGCTGTCCAGAAACTTTTTATTCAAACAAATCTCTCGTTCATCTGAATACTCTCACTACGTTGTTTAAATACTGTATGAATGACACTGAATGTGTCTGTGTACATGTCTATTTAGGTTTAAAAACACACAAAAAGACAGGTCAAGATTTAGAGAAATTTCAAGTCTGGTGAACCCACCATTTTCATCACCCGCAGAATTCAGCACTTTCTGTGGAATTTCCTCCTCCTTTCATCTGTAAGTTTTAGCACAAAGCCAGAGCTCACTGTTTGTCTGGCCCTCTTTCTGTCTCTTTCACACATCCATCCACTAGTTTTGACAAAAGAGTCTCTTTCCATCTGAAATGGATCAGTCTCAAGCCCCTGTTCACACTGAAACGATTGTATCAATGGTGGGCGCCAGGTTGCTCCTGCCGCTGAATGCCTTAATGTTATAGATATGACCATAGCTGTTGAAAATCTGATCATAGAAACTGAGATGTATAGCCGGTAAAAATAAGATGTCCATGTAATTCGACAAGGAACCAGTTTTCTTGCTGCTGCAATCTGCAGTATATAAACTACAGCTGTGTATGATGCATCAGCATATCATAAAAAAGATGAACGACCTATCAATGCATTAATCAAACTCACTTAGAATGCTGACTAGCTGCAGAATTATAACAAAAATCACAACTGTCCATTATTTCTTCTTGTCTCGTAACTGCAATTCATTTTGAGCAATAGAATTTACATTAAAATGTAATATAATATATGCATGCCAAGGGATGAGCGTCCAAAACAAATTACTTCATTGCATAGCGGTTCTAGCTTGTATGACGCCCTGTGCGAAACCCACTCCGCATGCCCCCAATGCTGGTGGTGGTGGTGGGGGGGTTGTTTGGTGCGGCCTTCTTGGCAGCACGAAAAACTGTTATTCAAATTGACTATATTATATACAGAAATCAAGCTACAGACATGTCTGTGATTGGTTAATGCTCCACTGCTGCAAAAAAAAAAAACATGTTGTTAAAAGACTTTTTTTTTGCGCAACAGGATTAACCTCAATGGAATGCAAAAACTGCAACTTTTCATGATTAGTTGTGGCTATAACTGTAATCTATTGTACATAATATAATTGTGACATATTATTTTTCTTTCTTTCACTGTACTCCAAAAATACAGCCTCTTTTTAAGATTTATGAATATCAATTTCAGAACAAAATTCCATCAAATTTAATTTTCTAATGTTTAACATAATTAAATTAATAAAATGTAAAATAATTAGCTTTTCATTTTATTTTATTTAAGATTACTCAATTCAATTTAATTTTGTTATGAAATTTAAATATGTTAGTCTTAAAATGATTAGTGGTTAGAGACAACTCGTATGAAACAGTGAAATCGCTCGTAACATGAACTTCTCAGTCTTGCCGACACTGTCTTAACTCGCATTAGGCATCGCATTGCTGTCAGTTGCATAAAGTTAAATTCTTCTCAACTTTGTTATATCACTGGACACGGCCACCTTGCATAGCTAACGGTCACTGCCAGAAATTACCAACTCTCAGTGAAAATGAATGACTTCTGGTCACTTTGTTTTTGCAGATCACTGTCAGTGTGAATGCCCTTCCAGAGAGAATGTCAACCAGGTGTACAAGCACAGAGAAGAGCCAAAGCCTCTCTTCCTGGCAATGTAAGCGCAGCATAGTTCTAGAGGTAAGACTAGCAGCTGTACATCATCGCACCATTAGCTGGGTAATTCCCAGCCAATCACATGTAAGCCATTGCTTTATAAGTCTGCTCACAATCTATCACATTGCTGTTTCAGTGTGCTAACACGGCAACCTCCTCCACCCCACCACCACCAGTTGAGTCCCGTCCTGCTCAGGGGTCCATATAGGGGTCCTAATATCCAGCAGGATATGACAGTTCCGAATACAACTTCTTCGGATCGCCAGATGGGGCCTATGCCAAAGAGAGACATTACTCTTCTGTTTTATATTCATCAAATAAATGTCATCTTAAATCTCACTCAAGTCTGCAAGTCTTCCTGATAGAAATACAGGTCATCACCCTAACCTAAGAAGACCACCCTGTCCTGACCTACATGGCATTCCTCCTCCACTCCACTAACCTAGTCACTTCATCCCTTCCGATATTTGGCCCGGAATGCATTCCAAGACTTAAGAAGTGATAACACTGAGAAAACCAGACAAGTAAGAATGTGTATTGTTTGTGTGTTGGTGTGCATGAGAGTTCGAAAAAGGCATATGTGTCTGTCAGGGTCTCTTACAGCTGGATGAGAGGTGTTGAAAGAGGAAAGGGCAAAGAGGGGGATGACAGAGCAAATCAATGACAGGAGCACAGCGATAAATACAATGAAAGACAGAACTTAAAGGGATAATTCACCATTTACTCACCCTAATGTTGTTCAAAACCCATGTGACTTTCTTCCGTGAAACACAAAAGGAGATGATAGGCAGAATGTTAGGGAACGACAGCCTCACACACCACTGGCTTTCATTGAAAATCTTTTCTTGCAATTGAAATGAACGGTGACTGAGGCTAACCTCAAGTCTAACATCTCCTTTTTGTTCCATGGTGAAAGAATGTGAGGTTTGACACAAAATGAGGGTGAGTATATGATAACAGAATTTTCATTTTTAGGTGAGCTATCTTTTTAAGTTCAGCTTGAGGAGAAGGAAGGAACAGATTTGGGCAGGAGGAAATAAGGGGAGCCAGATGTTATCCTTATAGCTGTGGATAGTGTGCTGATTTTTTGTTCTTTAAAGTTAAAGTGTGTAATTTATGCGCCACTAGCTTCACCAAACGGAATTGCAAAAATAATGACTGTTTTCAAACAGGTCTCCCAAACACTCCACATGTCTTTCATTTATCGACCCAAACTGTGTTGGTGCGGCTATCCTTATGGGAACTCTCCATAGACATAATTAATTTTATACTATACGAACTATAGATTCTAAACCCTAACCCTAAACCTAACCCTCACAAAAACTTTTTGCATTTTTACATTTTCAAAAAAACATAGTTAATATGTTTATTAAGCGATTTAATTATGGGGACACTAGAAATGTCCTCAAAATTTTTTTTTATAGCATAATACCCTTGTATTTACCAGTTTGTAACCTTAAAAAAATGCCCTCGTAACCACCCACATACACACACACACAAAATCACTCTAGACGGCCACATGACACAAACCCTTCACACCCATCTGTATAAAAACAAAGACACACACACACACACACACACACACACACACACACACACACACACACAGACAGCTGAAAAGACAGTTAATGACAAATACTTAAATCCACACTGCATAATCATGCTTCAAAACAGCATGCTTCAAAACAATTTCCAATGTATCAAATCAATATATGACACTTTTTAACATAAGCTTTTCAACAGTACTGAAAGAGTATGATGAAAAACTTTACAAAAATGCATTAAAAATAAACACAAACCTTCAAAGTCTGAGATAATTCCCTCCAAATGCGCATTGACAGTGGAATCGGACATTTCGAAGATGAATCTGACGGATCAGAGCAACCTTTCCCAGCAAGGCAAAACTCTTACAAACTCTGCGCCCTCCAGCTCCCAAACAAATCCCAAATTAGGAGGTAATATGGGGGAGAATGCGATCGGAGCAGTCTCCAGATCCAAGCCCACGACTTTCTTAAAGGACCAAGTTAGTTTTTCCCACTTCCTCAAGCACTCTGAACGTAGCAGACCTTAGAATGAGAAAGCGATGACAACCCCCCCACCCCCGCTCGCTCTCTCTTTCAAGCTCTCCCTCTCTCGCTCTCTCTGACTCCTTCCATTCCTCCTCCCTCTCTTAGCTTCTGACATGAGTTATTCAAGTGAATACCCAAGTTTTACGGCCACATCGGAACGGGTGTTCTTTTGCAATCATAAAACAGATAGTAGTTTTAGATTAAACTCATTCATTTTATGCTGATGTGTGCGAACCCCTGAAGAAGTGGTCTGTGCAAGAAATGGAGGGTTTCCACACCGAAACTGCTCAGTTCTTGGCAGCAATACATATTTCATCAGAATCCCTGAGGAGAGCACATCTGTTCTTGCGGCTTCCCCAGTAGTTTCCTGAATTTGAGCACATCTATTGCCTAAGGCCACCATGTACCCCTTATAGAAGAGGGGAGGACGGGTTTAGGCCATGGGGGCATCATAAATTAGTGACCTCATCTCCAGCCCGGACTCTATGAAAGCTCTCTCTCAGTCCACATCTCCTACAGAACCACCAGTGCACATTTTCATAAGACCACTCCAGATGTTCGGTTGAACAGCTCTGTTTGTGCAGTCAGAATACAACTGTTTAGTTGCAGAGTTGAAGAGCTGGTTAAAGCTTTTACAGATATAATCTGCTGCCGTGTGACTGGTTTGTTGGGTTTTTACAGTTTCCCCAAAGGAAATCCCCCTCTCTACAAAGCTGGGGAAAAAATAGCTTAAACAGGTATTCAATTTCCTGCTGGTACAGTCTGGTTTATGCTGGTTCAGTGTTGGTCTAGCTGGTGGACTAGAATGGCTACTGTTCACCAAAAATTCTGACATCATTTACTCACCCTCATGCTGTTACAAAACCGTATTAACTCAATGTTAGACAGAAGGTTAGCCTCAATTACCATTCAATTTCATTAAATAGAAAAAAGATTGAAAGTGAATGGTGACTGAGGCTGACAATCTGCCTAAGATCTTGTTTTGTGTTCTAATGTAAAAAAAGAATATACATATGGGTTTGGAACGATATAAGGATGAGTAAATGATGACAAATTTCATTTATGGGTGAACTACACAACAAAAACTGATTTTCCAAGACAATTATTTTTGTCTAGATTTTCTGCAAAAAAAATATCTAAATATCCTAAAAGTAAGGTACATTTATTTAAGAGACAAAAAGGTGTAAGATATTAAGATTTGTTTCAGAGAATAAATCTTGAAATAAGCTACACATTTGAAACAAGAAAAAACGGTTTGCCAATGGGCTATGAAAAATAAGCTTAATTTACTATTGATGCAAGCATTTGTTTCTTACCCCATTGGTAAACTGTTTTTTTTCTTGTTTCAAGCATGTATAAGCATACTTCTACTTACATTTGTCAGGTTTTAAGTACATTTAGATATTTTTATTGAGAAATAAGACAAAAATACTTGTCTTGAAAATATTTGTATGCAATGCAATCAAATGATTGAGAAGCCTAGGGACACCAGCACGTTAGCATCATATGCTGGCCTTTTCAGAATTGTATGTGTGACGAGGAGGAGGGCGAGGCCGGGTCATAATGGAGCACGGCCGGCGCTGAATCAGCTGATCAACGGGAGAGCGAGATAATGGGCAGCTGGAGACGCTGGTTCGACTGAGAGAGAGACACACACGATTGCATGTGCATCTGTGTTTATTTATGTTTCTTTTAAGTTAATTTATATAATTAAAGTTTATGTAGACTGTTAAGGTGGTTCCCGCCACCTCCTTGCCAATCTTTTATCTGTTACAGTAACACCGTGACTTTGCACTATATGCACTATAAGATGGTTAGCTTTGCTGTAGACAGGGACAGTGATGCTGGAGATAAAGGGTTTTCAAGTTGCATTGAAGGCTGAAGTTTCATGGGCCAGAGCCTACAAAAACAGGAAATTCATGCTGTCTGTGACTAATTATACAGCAGGTTTAACAGCTCTTTAGGCATGTCTAATGCAAACACCAGGCTCCTAATAAACAGACATGCAAACACAAAAATCCATATACACACCACAAAAATCGGGGAGGGGAAGAGTTAAATAAAGGCCATTAATAACCTAAAAAGGTATTCAAAAGTTAGCAGGACTGTTAATAAATATGTAAAAATTATTTAATTTGTGTCCTCATTATTTTCTCTAATTTATTTTTTGTAAACTGTGTGTATGGTATGAGATTAGTACATGACTAACCTGTGCTAATAACACAATAACTACAAAGCTCACATGAAAATCTGCACCTGAAGAATTCCACATGAATCTCTGAAGAATCTGTTGAAGATTTGAATAACACCTGTCATTTCTGCATAACACCTGTCATTGTTTATGGTTATTTTTTTAAATGCTTTCAGTTTTCATCAGCTTTTATTTCAAAATGCTTTCACTCACAAGAGTGCAGTAGTTCTAGATGGATTTCACACATTTATACACATTCCACAGCTTTCCCTCCAAAATTAGAAAAAGATCCACCGATTCCATATGTACCAGACTATAACTTCCTCTTTTCTTCACGCTGACTGAGAAATTCTGCAAATGTCAAATGTCAAATAAACTCCTGACCTATTTTGAGTTCTTAGAGGAGAAGTTTCACAATTTTGTGCCACTTGCAGCACCAATCGTAATTATAAAAATAATGTTTTTTTCCTAACCTGTTTCCCAAAATCTCCGCATCTACCATTCTTTGGTCAAACAAATAGTCCTGCTCCAAACTCACACAATTGGTTGTGCTATTGGTTGACATGTCCATTTAAATGTACAGAGCAATATTAGCAAACAGAGCAGTGCTTGCACTCTTCTGGACGTTTTAATCTAAAACATAATGTTGTTTCTACACATTAATATGCAATAGAAAGTATTTTAATATAAACTACAGACATGTCCACTTGTCTTGAACAATTTTTTTTAATTTAACCTATAATTCACTCTTACAACCAGCAACTGTCCAAAATGACATACACAACTCTACACAACATGCACACACGTCCATCCAGTTAAACACTTAAAAGTCCCAGAAATTGTCATTCATTTAATTTAAAAGGATAGGTCTGTTATAATTTACTCACTCTCATGTTGTTGCGAACCCATATGACTTACAAAAGATGTTAGACATTATGTTAGTCTAAGCCAACATTCACTTTCATTGCATCATCCTTCCATATATAATGGTGACTGAAGCTAACATTTAGCAACATCTCCGTTTGTTTTCCACAGAAGAAGGAAAGTCATACAAGTTTGGAACATGTGGGTGAGTAAATTATTTTTCAATGTTTGGTGAACTAACACTTTAAACCATATTAGAACCACTAGATGTCACTATAACAAACAAAATGTGCAGAAACAATTGTGGAATTTGATGCTCAAGTCAGAAAGTAAATTAGAGCTCTAGCACCAACTCTTGAATTTAAGAACTGAAATGAGATCATTAACATTGGCATGATGGTAAGATCTCACAGGATCTGTAATGAAGAGCATAAAGAGCAGAACCAGGCTGAGAGTGGCTTTTGTAAACACAAGCTGTCCACCCCCCAGGCTCATTTCTCACTGACAGACCACTGACAGCACAACACACTCTGAATGTGCTGTAGTAACCCACACATAAGATATTCCAGACATGGCAAAATGCAAAAAATTACTTCAGAATTACCTTCTATTTGGGTGGGACCTATAAGTAGCATGTGACCTACATTGGGTTTCCATGCGCACCAATGTTTTTGATGGTGTTGTGCAGGTATTTCTCCAGTGCCATGACACCAACCACCATGAACCCTTGCACTTGGGGTGGGGGGTGGGGGGCACAGGGATAATTTGGCACCTCAGTACCCCACTAGATCTGGCCCTGGCAACCCCTAAACCTAACCTTAAAAAATGTGTTTGGTTTTACTACAAAAACCATGGGAACTGTGACCAAATCACTTTGATGAAATCAACATTTATTTTCATTTTAATCTATTAATTGAAATAGCATTAAAGGAAATATTAAGAGTGGAAACAATTAGATGGTAAAAAGATTGGGACAAAAGGCAGATTCAAACTGGGGTCGCTATGACAACACTCCACATTCATACCGTATTTACACCCCACGCCACAGCAGCGACACCTTTTGGTTAGTTTGTCGTATATTTCTATGGTTCCATCAAACTATTAGGGTGCAAATAGCTGCACTGTGTGGCAGATGCTATTTACACCTGGGTGCAAATGGACAATCATATAAAAACACTTTGACTTCTGCCCAATTTTCTCAAGAACTTCAATTTAATCAACTGATTAACTGATTTAGATTCTCAATCAGAAGCATTATGGCTGGTACAATTCAAATCAAATTCATCATAAAAAAGTTCACAATTCAAAAGTTTAAGGCTGTTAATGTTTTCAATTGCACATTTGGCTTGTTAGTGTGGCCTAGTGTGCCCCTGCTGGTAGATGCTGTAACTACACCACTTGGGTGCATCCATTTACAGCCATTCACAAGAAACTGTGTTTTTTGATGGATTGTTTGTTGTTTTTTGGGGGGGATTTGCAAGCATCATAGAAATCTTGTTTTTTCTCTCCATGGTTGTTCTAAGTGTGAAATTGTCTCATATTTTCCCTGTCTGCATTCTTTCACATCAAAGCTCAGAATAATCCCTAATGAAGGATTTTGGACTGTAAGTGTTCTTGTGGTGCCATCAGCCAGACAGCTTTGTCATGACATTTTCCTGCAGCTCCAGAATGAATAATCACATGCTATTTATGACTCGATTAAGATTGTCTCTAAAACTTCTGTAGCCAACTGCCATTGAGATAAATGGGAAAGCTAATGGATATCATTCAGGTAATTTAGACCAAAACCAGGTGGTGAGGGATGTAAATTCAGTCTGTACCACTGAGTACATTGTTGTGTACAAACGAACTAACTAACACAGCCGTAGGGGACCTGGGTAGCTCTGCGAGTATTGACGCTGACTACCACACCTGGAGTCGTGAGTTCAAATCCAGGACGTGCTGAGTGATTCAAGCCAGGTCTCCTAAGCAACCAAATTGGCCCAGTTGCTAGGGTGGGTAGAGTCGCATGGGGTAACCTCCTCGTGGTTGTGATTAGTGGTTCTTGCTCTCAATGGGGCACGTGGTAAGCTGTGCGTGGATCGTGGAGAGTAGCATGAGCCTCCAGTGCTGTGAGTCTCCGCGGTGTCATGCACAGCAAACCATGTGAAAAGATGCGTAGATTGGCTGCCTCAGAAGTGGAGGCAACTGAGACTAGTCCTCCATCACCCAGATTGAGGTGAGTAACCATGCCACCTTGAGGACCTACTAAGTAATGGGAATTGGGCATTCCAAAATGAAAACTGAGAGGCGATGTCTTTATCAAAAAGATGATTAGCTCTTTTAACTTTAAGGCAGGACTTCCATTAAAAAATCCACCATATTTATTGTTACGATTCATTCATGAGTATACCGATTAACCATCTCATTCTACAGTATACTGTTTCTGAAAAAACTAGCTGTCTACCTTAAACTAAGACCTTACATCATTTCTCTTATTCACCACTTCCTGTTTTCCATCTCTCGCTCTCTCTTGCTCTCTTTCAATCCATCCATTCTTCTAAACAGGCCTGATTTAGTGCACTAAATTATTTCAGCTCTGTTTACACCACACCCCAAATGTACTAAAAAGTACCATAGTCATGCCATGTTTTATTTTTCGGACATGTACCATGGTAATGTTTTTGTACCATAGTAATAGTAATGGTGTTCTTTAATGTAATTAGCAATGTCATGTAAATACCATAGTAAAGGAATATAGTAATCATTCAGTATTATATCAAAGTACAATGGTATCAGCATCTAATGCCATAACTGTACTGTAGTATCTCCACAAAACATTTTATAAGGGCTCTCCTACTTTATACATCTGTTTTGTTGCTTCCACATCCTTCTCTCTGCCCAAATTACTGCAAAATCCATTATAAACTCATGTGGACTAATGGATAACTATCTCTAGGATCCTATGCTATGAAATCATGGATATACACAGAGGCAAAATTAGGGTTATTCTTTAAGTATATATCCTGGCATGGCCTCTCAGTCAGGGCACCAGGTGTGTCAACTCAGATGAAGCATAAAGGTCACGATTATATTCATATCACTTTTTAAAAGCTGAAGCACAGTGCTCTTATTATCTTGCATGCTTAGAAATCTCAGAGTCTCTGTCACATTTAAAAAAGGCTTGTATGCCTGCTCTGACAAAAGCACAGCACTGATACAGCATCTGAGAGTGTTTCATCCACACACACAGCACTCTATATTGGTTGTTATCACAACCTGATGAGCGGGTTACCTCTTCCATTCAAAGCCCATGGAAAATTCAGCCCTGTCAACTGAAAGTCTTACAAAACCAACATTAGACTGCACCACCAACACCACTAGGGACAAAAGTAGTACAGCATAAAAGCGTTCTTTTATAGAGTAAAAACTAAAAGAAATCATGTTAATCCTATTTTAAAAACTGAACAAGTGAGAAGAAGCAACAATTATCACCTCACTCTTATTTTCTCAAGTCCCACTGTACTCCACAGATACTTATGTCTCACCAAGCAATCCAGATCCCAGCTAAAGCAACAAACACCAGAGTACTGCCCTGGGAATCTGCAGCTTTCTCTCTTTGTGTTTCTAAGAGAAGAGTGTGTTTGGCAGCAAGCCGGTCTCTTACCTGCAATTTTGTCCCCCTCCATGGCTAAGCGCACACCCTCCTCTGCCACATGTAGCCCCTCGCTCCTCCAACCGTTTTTTTTTTTGGATTTCCCCTTTCTCTCCCTTCTCTTTAACTCACTTTATCCTCCTTGTTTGCTTTCCATAACTCTCCATTCACATATCCCTCCCTCTTTGTCTTCCTCTCTCCTTAACTCTACCCCAATCTTCTTCGTTTAATATATTCCACGTGCCAAAATAATGAGCGGATGCAGAATTATGGCATACCCATGTGCTGATCATATGGAGTTTTCTTGCTCTTTGGCTTTTGTTGTCCTCACGTTCAGCTCTCTCGGTTTCACGTCATCTCCTCTGTGCTCTGACACTGAGGCAGCATTGTGTGTGAGATAGAAACCCAAGGCCATGTGATATGAGTGCTTCTTCCTAAAATATCTCCTCTCAGTGGCTTGAGGAATCCTGGATTGCCCTGTGATTTTCTTCTACAGAGGGAGAGTTGTGTGATTACAAGAAGAGCGCTGAGTAGACGTGATCAACATCACACAAGTGTGTGTGAAAACAAATATCTGAAGACAAACTCTTAGAACATAGACAAATATATTCATACACTGCTTCTCTGAATTTCAAGTATGTCCAAACCATAATTAACATTCCTTAGTGTTGCTTAATAAGAGCAAATGCAGACCTCTGTCTGAAAGTATCTGGAGTGACAATGGTGTGTCTTTGTTCAGGAAATGGTAATGACCTTTTGCTTATCCTTCTGTCATTTGGCACACAGGCAGCTGGGAGAGAAGCCCAAAACTTGAGAAGAAATACACACACTCTGTGAGTTTGTAAGTGAGTTTGATATGAGTTTGGCCTACTCTTTCATTCACTATCTGTTGCGGGCACTGACATTGAGCGGACTGACATTTACATTTATGCATTTACATTTACGCATTTGGCAGACGCTTTTATCCAAAGCCACTTGCAGTGCACTTATTACAGGGACAATCCCCCCAGAGCAACCTGGATTAAGTGTCTTGCTCAAGGACACAATGGTGGTGGCTGTGGGGATCGAACTAGCGACCCTCTGATTACCAGTTATGTGGTTTAGTCCACTACGCCCCCACCACTCCATTTTGAACAAGAGATGAAACTGAGGCTGGTAGATATTCCCCTCATATCTTGTGACATCAGAAGATTAATCTTGGAATTTAAAAGAATAAAAGAGTACAATATTTTGGATAACTTATATAATACAGATATTGCACTACTATAAGTGACTCACCTTACACTCAGCGAATGCCAAAATCTTCAGAGGAAATCGGTTTCACATGTTCTGTTTTTATCCTTTCATAGCAAGTGAAATATGAGATTTTATTGTTATAACAATAAAGTGATACCAAAAAACACTAAGCTGACCACTCCCCTGTTAGCTTTAGACTGAGACTGGACCATCAAACAGCTGCCGCTCCTATGTGTAGGCACAATCCTTTGTTATTAAAAGAAGCAGAATTCATAGATTTTTTTAGAATGAAAGATTCTTTTCCTTGGAACAGAGCCTCTGCTTTATGGGAAGCCTGCAAAATGGTCCTTTTACAACATGATTACAGGTGAAGCCAGCATGTTGCTTCCGAGAGATCCAATCCTCTAGGATCGGCCACATTATACAGACTCGCCAACAAGCAGCATATCCTATCAGATATTTTTGCATCAGCTTTTATGTCAGCATCTATCATTAGGTGCTTTACAGCTAACCAGCTAATTCCTGACCAACTGGGGAAGTGTTCATGAAACCTGTTATATTTTTTACTAGTAGCACAGAAATTGCACACCTTAACTTTAAGTAGGTTATTATGTTAGGTTAAACTTTAAGGACCATAACGTGCAAAAATGCTGATATACTTTTCTTTTTTTTTTTTTTTGGTGCCTGTGGCCTTTTACTATAAAATTTTCTCAAACACGTGACATTTAATAAACCGCATGTTTCACAGTTTCATCCAGCAACACCTGTACAAGTAGCACAAAACTCTAGTGCAGAAGGAGAACAGATCACCAATATGATGTTAGACTATGATGATTACCAACCAAAATCAGGAATCAGACCAAAACATATCACTAAGCTTGACTATTTAAAGCACAAAATTTGGCTAAAATTATAGTGAGCCAAATAAATAAATAATGTAGAAAAACGTAGAAAACCAAATAGAAAAATAAAGTGAAGGTATTACAGAACATACACATGTATGGATTCATTCTGCAGTAATTGGAAGTGAGTGTTATGAAATACACACACACACACACACATACTCACAGGATGTACTTTGAAAACAACAACTCCTATCTATTTATTTCACAACATAAGCCTGACAAAATGTAATTTTTTTTTAAAAGACCAATAAATCAAAGGCATATTCTTTAAAATCACTGTAAATTAAACCACATGCCAGAGATCAAGAGATCAAGGTTTGGCTTGTTAGCATAGTCCACTTAGCCCTTGCTGGTAGATGTTGTAACTACACCTATGCTGGCGCGGACTAAATGGGGTCCATGACAAAGTAGAATTTCTCAGAAATCAATGTTTATTCTCAGTAAGACAACATTATCAGATAGAGATAGTTATCTGTAACATTCTTGCTCAGGCACAGATGGAAGGTCACCTCGTCCAAGCGATCAGTTGCGAGCTATCATTACCAAGACTGAACTTCCTCTTTCCCACAGCCTGTATATATTCGGTTACCATGGCAACCATGTAACGTCCTTATTGGTCAATGCCTTAACTGATGGATATAAACAAGAAACACTGTCCCAAGGCATTAACATTAGCCCCATTCACACAAGAATCCAGATAAATCAAAATGTTTCAGCAAGCTTAATTCCTCCGCCGATCCATTCCCCTCTACAAAATTTGCTGGATTTACGGTGTATTACAGTGGCTTCTCCCCCTCTTCCACCGGCTGTGTGCAGAAAACGCCCCAGTAAGCTTCAGCAGCCTAAAGGTATATTCTTTCTCTAAAAGAGTATATTTCACTTCTAAAAGAGTGGTCTTTTTAAAGATGCCTTTCCATTTGTGTATATTTCCTGGTTTCGATCGTTACCTCTCCTCTTTCCACGCACACTATCGCTGCCTCATGTGCTGGGTGCTGCCCACGCGGGGACAGCGTTTGTGGATGGGTCATGTTCTCACTGCAGGAGCATGATTATAGCAATATCAGTCGTGTCTTTCCCCGGAAAGCAATCCCAGAGGTTCCCCGCCGTGGTCCGCTTACCTACGGATTTGAGGCCACGTCGGTTAGCACTGCAAGCAATTTGGGGATTTCAATGGGAGCTGCTCTGTAAGGAAACCTCCCACGGACCTCGCATTCCCTAGCACGCTCATTTGCCCCAGCGAGTTCTGCGATGGGACTGCCGGCTCAGGGCAAGTTCGTGATCTCACTCGCGGCTCATGAAGAGGATGAGCTTTCGATTACAGCATCGGAGGTGGGCTGGTTCAGTCTGACGCCATGCGCAGCTGACAACCATGCTTGCCCGTGTGGTTGAGAGCGTCGGGCTGGAGTGGATCCCTCCGCCCCGCTCTAAACACTCACAGCTTGATAATTGATTCCTGGGCCCAGAGCACTGCTCACGGCCACACCCCGCCCCAATACCTTTCTTCCAGGAGGTGCATGATGAGCTCAACCGATCGTGGTGGGCACCTTTTACTGCCCGGAACGGTCGCTGAGCTTCTCCACTCTCACTACCCTCAATGGTGGGGCTGCCAGGGGGTACTCGGCGATTCCCCAGGTGGATAAGGCAGTTGTGGTGCACCTGTGCCCTTAGAGCACCGCCACCTGGCAGAACCGTCCGAGACTCCTGACCAAGGCCTGTAGGTTTACGTCATCACTGGCGACTAAGGCCTACAGTGCCACTGGACAGGCTGCCTCCGCCCTGCACGCTACAGCTCTCCTGCAAGTGCACCAAGCCAAGGCGCTTAGAGAACAATACAAAGGTACTTCTGAAACAAGATCGATGCAGGAGCTGCACTCGGCGGCTGATCTTGCCCTCCGGGTGACGAAGGTCACGGTCTCTCATGCAGGCGATGTCAACCCTGGTGGTCCAGGAGCACCACCTTTGGCTCAACCTGGCTGAGTCAAGGGAGGCCAGCAAGATGCGATTCCTTGATGCCCCCTTCTCCCAGGTTGGCCTATTTGGTGACACCGTCAAGGGTTTCGCACAGCAATACTCAACGGTCAAAAAGCAGAGGGAGGCCATCCAATACATCCTACCCTGGTGTAGCTCAAGAACCTGCACCCCGTCTGCTCGTCGCCAAGAGCGCCCCCTGCAGCACCAACACTGGCTCCTCCACAGCCCGCCCTAGATTGGAGCCACTCGCAGGAAGCAGATGCCACCCGTCTCACGGCCGGTTGCCAAGAACCCAAGGAAGTCCTCAAAGCGCCCCAGAGATGGGCTTCCGAGGAAGTCAGAGACCCGCTGCACATGAGTTGGTAAGAGCACCACTCCTTCCCCCGGTGGAGGGCCTGGCAGAGGATCCTTGTTTTCCTTTTTTATCATTTCGCCGCATGCCCCAAGGGCTGCGGTACACACAATTAAGAAAAGTTAAGTTTCCTCACTTCCTAGGTCACAGAGTCGGTGCGATTGTCCCTTTGGTCCCACTTGTTCTGAGCTTGGGAGAGTGGCTCGCACTCCCCAACCCATCGCGGTGGCTGATCAGGATCGTCCGACTCTGCTAAGCAATTCAGTTTTCCCGTGTAGAGATCAGGTGGTGAACCTGTAAGCAAAGCTGCCCCGGGAGGAGGCAGACCCAGCCTTATCATTGCTTTGTCCGATGCGTGCTTTGTGCATCTATTTGGATCGCACACAGAGCACTAGATGCTCTGAGCTGCTCTTTGTCTGCTTTGGTGGACAGCAGAAAGGGAGCACTGTGTTCCAACAGAGGATCGCCCACTGGGTCATTGACGCCATCACAATGGCATATCACGGCCAAGACGTGCCGCCCCCTTTGGGGCTAGTGCGGCGGCCTCCTGGGCCCTGACCAATGGTGCCTCTTTAGTATACATTTGGGGTATGGGGGGGAAGGGCAACACCCAACACCTTTGTGAGATACTATAATCTCCAGGTTGAGCCAATCTTGTTCCGTGTGTTGTCAGGTACGAGCAGGTAAGTTCCGGGACAGTTGGCCGGGTGTACCACATGTGCATAGCGCCTTTCCACATGTGCATAGTAGTAGTACCTCAGTACCCTGAGGTACTACTCTCATACCCGTATGTCCGGGGGAGTGGCAGGCAAATCCACTCCCAAATTCCCATTCGCTTTTTTCAGAGGTGTTTGGGGATCCCAAGGGTGACCCCTAGTGTCACTACATCGAATAAATTCTCATTTATTAAGAGAAAAAAGCTAAATAAATAAATTAAAATTATTTACTCAAGTCAAGATTTATTTTTAGAGCACATTTAAAAGCAACAGAGTTGCACCATAGTGCTGTACAGAAAAATCTAAAAAATTTAATGAAAAAAAAAAACCAAGGAGCAACTACGCAAGTGACAACATTAAAAAACAACATGTGGCACACAAAATATACAGCGCAATAAACAGAATACAGTCTGTGTAACTAAACCATAAAACTTGGGAGTTTTTATTTGGGAGTTTTTGGCTAATTGTAGTGACTGAAATTTAGCTGATGGTGAATAGTAAATTATTTATTCAGCCAAATAAGTATTAGATTTATTTATGTTAGTATTTTTCTCCAGTACTTGAAAGTGTGTTATGGCTGATGCACACACAGAGAATACAAAGAAAAACACAAGCACACAGTTGCAAACAGACCTAGACCACATGCACACTCACAAATGCACACACACAGACAGCTTGGGGAAGTTATAGATCAAAGTGTAAAATTGAGGTTTAAAATCTACAACCATCTGGACAACACACACACACACATTTGTGTAAAAAACAAATCTTGTTTGTGAACATTTCTTTTAGTGGAGCTAAAGCAGATCTCTGGATCTTCAACCAATATGCAGACATGCTGACATTGCAAAAGCAGTCAGCGTTTCCTGCTGCGAGATGTGAGATTTCACCACAGTCGTTTACATAGGCACACACGTGCATATGCGCAAGGTGTGAACACTAACACAGCCTCAACATGAACATTGATACCTAAACATCTCAAGTTATTCACTTTGTCCACTGCAAGAGAATGCTCCAAACATAAACAATGGATGCAGCAATTGTGCTGTTCCTCTATGTGGATTTGTGGTCTGTCTTTCATTTTCTATATATTTAAGTAACACTTTACAATAAGGTTCCATTTATTACATTAGTTTGCTACACCATTATTTAACATCAACAATTTTACAGCATTAAATAAAAAGTTGTATTTGTTAACATTAGTTACTGCACTATGAACTAATGTGAACTAAAAATTAACAACTTATTTTATTAAGATTAATAATAAGAAAAAAATGCTAAATGCAAACAATAAAATGCAACTAATCATCAGTATTGGATGTAATCTGATTACAAAGTCATTAGTTATTGTAAATAAATTACTTGTAAGCACACAAAATAGTGTAATGCATCACATTTTAAATTCTTTAAGGGCTTTCTATGACGTTAATAGCATTTTATTACATTAATTGGGTTAAATATATTTCCAAAATTATTTATGTAGAATACATTTAAAACATAAATTATGTTCATATAAATGTATATGTCTGTTTGCATTTCTGTGACAGCGTGCATCCTATAACATGTCATTGTAAGGGAGAAATGTGTGGTGCTGAGTGGATGTGCATCATTGAACAAGAAAATATGGACATTGTATTTTTCCTGTGAATATTGTTTTAGAAGTAACTATAAAAAGTAATTAGAAACATGACTACTTATGATGAAGTAATCAGTAAAGTAGGTAATCTGATTACATTTGTAATGGATTACTCTTAAGTAAATTACCAAGCACTGCTAATAATTTTATCCTGCATAGTTAGGAAAGCATAATAAATGGGCTCATCAATTTTTAAAAGGGAAGAGAATACACTTACAATATCAAAGGCTGTGGTCTAACGCTGGTGTCACACTACGCTTTTTTTTCAGTGATTTTAGCCGGAAACTTGCTGCAAATTTGCTGCTCGTCATTTAAACATCAAATGAGTGTCACGAACCCCGCTCCCTCGCTCCGCCCCCTCGAGCTTCCTCGCTCGTTTTGCTCCCTCGGGCTACCACGCCCGTTTTGCTCGCTCGAGCTTGCACGCTCGTTTTTGCTCCTACGAGCTCACACGCTCGTACACTATCTCCCCCCTCGGGCTCACATGCCCGCTCCCAATGGCCAGAACATTATGTACACCTGCGCCCGCTCTCAGTCACCACATTAGTTTCACCTGCACTCGTCTCATCACCTATCATTGTTTACACCTGCACTCGCCCCTATATATTTCACAACCCGTTCGTCTCACTCCGGTTGGTTATTGTATTTAGTTTCCCTTGTCTTTGCCCCCCGCTAGTCTCGTCTAGTTTTGCTCTCCTCTTTTTTACCCCTTAGCTTGCCAACTCTAGTGTTCCCCTAGCTCCCCTGTTTAGTATCTCGTTGCTTTCATTCTGATTACCCCGGCTTTGACCCCCACGCCTTCATCAACCTCTCTCCCGGATTTGCCCCTTTGTTCCATTGTGATTCCCCGGCTTCCACCTCCCGCTCTCCTTGACCATTCTCATTTGGATTTGCCCTTGTTTGTACTTTTGCCTGCTTTGCTTTGTGAATAAAGCAGTTTCCCATCGACATTGAGACTTTCTCGTCTTGTGTGTGTGTGTGCGGGTTACAATGAGCTTGTGTCTCACCACAAATGTTTGCCAGAAGTTTGCAGCTCGTCGCCGGTAGAGGTGAACCTCCAGGAAACCTTTGGCAACAATGGAGAATTTGCCAAAAAGCTAATTTCCTTGTGAAAATTATCTGTGGCAAATTTGCAATGAACTCTCAATTTTTGTAAGGGTTCATCGCACTCAGCTGCATATTATCACAAACGCTGATTGTAATTCAAAGTGATTCTGTCACCAAGTGTTTTTTTTCACACTAAAATGACTTAATAGTTTGTTTTATTGAACTTAATTTCTTTACTCAATGAAATCTGAATATGGACATACGTGTTCTATGGCAAGCCTCGAGGGGATAAATTCACAATTACACACTTTCAAAAGGTAAAGTTACACCATGAATCACTTCCTAAATTACTCTATTGGTATTGTTCATGTTCACACCATATTGTTCCTGTTATTATTTCGAAATCAGAGAGAGATTTCTTGTTATGTTGTATCGGCAAGTGTCTTACCTGCGACTGTGTAGAGCAAGACAAATCAGCCAAAATCTAGTCGTTGAAAGTCTGCTAGTGTGATGCCAGCTTAATCAAACTCTATTGTATTTTATTTGTAAAATATTTCACTTGATAGAAGCTAGCCATAATCAGATGCCAACATGCACAAGGTTGTGTGACATGCCCTTATCCTTGAAACTAAAAATGTCATAAATATGGTTTGTGAGGACCTCAACTTGTTTGTGAATTACTGGCTGGCAAGAGCATGAAACTTAAGAACTGAAATTCAAGAGATGTTTAGGAACCAAAATTGTCCATTTTCATATTCATGTTAATAATTTCACTGTAACAATGTTGGACTTTAAGTAAATTTGTGTTACTTTTGTATGATAAAAAATGTTGGTACTGTGTAGCCACTGGATGTCCAAAGTACAATCTGGGTCCTGGAGCAAAACTCAATGAGAACCACTGATCTATAGTACCGTATGTAGCATAGTCATGAAAAATCGTAAATCTGTGAATGTGAACACTTACCAGTACCGGTAGGACTTGTTGGATCTGCTCCCTCTGGCCTCCTCAGCCTGCCACTGGTGGATCTAGCGATGCCTGTCATTACACAAGACATAATAGAAAAAAAGAATTGGAATTATTTGCTCAGTCCTTATAAGTGGAAGGATATAAAAGACGAGACAAAGGACATGGTATCCAGAGGTAAGGGAATAGAGGAGAGCAGATGTGTTTGGAACAGACATCAGAGAACTGAAGCTCTGCCCACTCAACATTATGGGCTGCATGTGTGTAAAATCTAGTCAGATGGGGCACAAACACAGAGACATATCAGATGCTGCTGTCTTTTCAAATCTTTCTTGACTTAGACTTCATAGTAAAACTGAAAGTTCACCCCAAAATGAAAATTCTTTCATCATTTACTTACCCGCATATTGTTCCAAATACTTTTTTCCATGGAACACGAAAGATGACGAAAGACAGAATGTATGAATGGAATAATTCACCCAAAAAATGAACATTTGCTGATAATTTAGTTTCTTTCTTCATCAAAACAGAATTTAAGATTTTTAGGATTTCATTTCAGGTCTCCTCCTTTAAACGATGCAAGTGAATGACAGTCCAAAATGCATATTTAGGGTACATCAAAATAATATGCACGACCCTAATCGACAAATAAATTTCTTCTGAACCCAAACGACTGATTATTTTTAGAAACAAAACAATACTTATATACTTTTTAACTACAAATGTTCACTTCCGTACATCTCTGTGACGCGTGCTCATGAGAGGGATGACGTAAGCTTGTTGGTAAGGTCACGCATGTAGGAGGAGGCAGGAAGCACATCACTGTTTACAAGAGGAGCGTTGTACAAAAGATTGTGGCAGGACAGAGGGCAGGCAGGGTCATGATCCTACACACCCGGTCCCATATTAAGCCTCCGAGAGGGATAAAGGTCGACTGCAAACAATCTCTCTCTCCCGCACGATCCTCTGCAGTCGACCTTTATCCCTCTCGGAGGCCGGGTGTGTAGGATCATGACCCTGCCCCGCCCTCCGCCTAAACAAAGAAACACTGTATTTTAAAGATAATTTTGTAAAAATCCAATTTAACTTTACATATCTTTATTGTAAAGTTTAAACAAACAATGTTTTGTTCAATGAATCATAAACAATTAATGAACATGCACCTGTGGAACGGTCATTAAGACACTAACAGCTTAAAGATGGAAGGCAATTAAGGTCGCAGTTATAAGGTCACATGACCCTCCAGCATGACAATGCCACCAGCCATACTGCTTGTTCTGTGCGTGATTTCCTGCAAGACAGGAATGTCAGTGTTCTGCCATGGCCAGCGAAGAGCCCGGATCTCAATCCCATTGAGCTGTTGGATTGAGCAGGTCCCAGATCCCATCTGGGACCTGTTGGATCAGAGGGTGAGGGCTAGGGCCATTCCCCCCAGAGATGTCCGGGCAACTCTGGTGTAGTCCATGAGGAGATGCACTGTAGTACATAATGCAGCTGGTGGCCACACCAGATACTGACTTTTATGTTCATACAAATATTGACATGTTATGTTTGCTGAAAATAAAAGCAGTTGAAAGTGAGAGGACATTTATTTTTTCTGCTAAAGAAAAATCACAAGTAGGTAATGCAACGGCATTGCTCCGAAATAAAGGATGGTTATTTACTGCAGTAATATTGTAAATATTAATATTGTGAAATTATATTTTATTTTATATTGTGTGAATAATCTTTCTTTTGTGTGCATGAGTGTGTGTATCTGTGTGTCTTCCTATTATTTACAGTGTATCAAACTGTATGATAGGTTGTTTTATTAGAACCTTGAGGGTCCATCTTAGCCAAATCAGGACTCCCCAGTGAATGGCGCTTGGTCTGTGGTCTATGCAAGTTTCTCTTGTAAACAATGATGTGCCTGCCTCCTCCTCCACACGTGACTTTACCAATGAGCTTACGTCATCCCTCTCATGAGTGAACGTCATAGAGATGTACGGAAGTGAACATTTGTAGTTAAAAAGTATATAAGTATTGTTTTGGTTCTAAAAATAATTAATCGTTTGGATTCAAAAGAACTTTATTTGTTGACTGGAGTCTTGTGGATTATTTTGATTCACACAAAATAACACATAAAAAGAGCACATTCACTTGCATCGTTTAAAGGAGGAGGCCTGAAATGAAATCCTAAAATCTTAAATTCTGTTTTGATGAAGAAAGAAACTCATGAACAAAAATTACATTTCAATTATTTTTCCTCTCAGCTCCTCTGAGATGCTTTTCAGCAAGTTGAAATTTGAAAGTATAATGGTGCTGTAATGCTAAAAGCCACAGACAACATTACAGTAGATATTCCCACAATGAAGATAAAAACAGGCTGGGTGAGGGAAATTATCTATATACAACATAATATGTGTAACAATGTATATCAAATAAATCCTTCATTCAAGGTGAGTTCATGAAAGACAAAATTAATTAATGTTTTAGGAAGGGGTTGAAAATTAACTTAGTATTACTGACATAAGAGGTAAGAAATGGTGAGATAATTGTGGTTGTTTTCTGTGTAAATATGAGGGGTCCCTGCATATAACATTGAGACATGACTGAACATGCCAGCATTGCCAAATACACATACTCAAATGTGGGTTGAAGCTCAGGATATGTGGCCTTCATTAAAAAAAAACCTACAATGTAAACATATTTTTCTTCATTATATATGATACAGTGCATCCGGAAAGTATTCACAGCGCTTCACTTTTTCCACATTTTGTTATGTTACAGCCTTATTCCAAAATGGATTAAATTTATTATTTTCCTTAAAAATTCTACAAACAATACCCCATAATGATAAGTGAAAGAAGTTTGTTTGAAATCTTTGCAAATGTATTAAAAATAAAAAAAATCACATATACATAAGTATTCACAGCCTTTGCTCAATACTTTGTTGAAGCACCTTTGGCACCAATTACAGCCTCAAGTCTTTTTGTGTATGATGCCACAAGCTTGGCACACCTAGTTTTAGGCAGTTTCTCTCATTCTTCTTTGCAAGACCTCTCAAGCTCTATCAGGTTGGATGGGGAGCGTCGGTGCACAGCCATTTTCAGATCTCTCCAGAGATGTTCAATTGGGTTCAAGTCTGGGCTCTGGCTGGGCCACTCAAGGACATTCACAGAGTTGTCCCATAGCCACTCCTTTGTTATCTTGGCTGTGTGCTTAGGGTCGTTGTCCTGTTGGAAGATGAACCTTCACCCCAGTCTGAGGTCCAGAGAGCTCTGGAGCAGGTTTTCATCAAGGATGTCTCTGTACATTTCTGCAGTCATCTTTCCCTCAATCCTGACTAGTCTCCCAGTTCCTGCTGCTGAAAAACATCCCCACAGTATGATGATGCAACCACCATGCGTCACTGTAGGGATGGTATTGGCCAGGTGATGAGTGGTGCCTGGTTTCCTCCATACATGACTCTTGCCATTCAGTCCAAAGTGTTCAGTCGTTGTTTCATCAGACCAGAGAATTTTGTTTCTCATGGTCTGAGAGTCCTTCAGGTGCCTTTTGGCAAAGGAGTAGCATCTGTCTGGCCACTCTACCATACAGGCCTGATTGGTGGAGTGCTGCAGAGATGTTGTTCTTCTGGAAGTTTCTCCTCTCTCCACAGAGACACCCTGGAGCTCTGTCAGAGTGACCATTGGGTTCTTGGTCACCTCCCTGACTAAGACCCTTCCATCCCGATCGCTCAGTTTGGCCGGGTGGCCAGCTCTAGGAAGAGTCCTGGTGGTTCCAAACTTCTTCCATTTACGGATAACTGTGGGACCTTATATAGACAGGTGTTTGCCTTTCCAAATCATGTCCAATCAACTGAATTTACCACAGATGGACTCCAATCAAGTTGTAGAAACCTCTCAAGGATGATCAGTGGAAACAGGATGCACCTGAGCTCAATTTTGAGTGTCATGCAAAGGCTGTGAATATTTATGTACATGTGATTTTTTTGTTTTTTATTTTTAATAAATTGGCAAAGATTTCAAACAAACTTCTTTCACATTGTCATTATGGGGTATTGTTTGTTGAATTTAATCCATTTTGGAATAAGACTGTAACATAACAAAATGTGGAAAAAGTGAAGCGCTGTGAATACCTTCTAGAGGCACTGTATATATATATCTGTTTTTCTTGTCACAAACAAATTATCTAATTTCTACTCTATTTCTCGACTTTATGACTTTCCAGAATTAAAACTCAATTAGCATTATCAGTCAGTAAATTCAAAAGTGCAATGAACATCAGTGTAACGTAACTTTGACAACACACTGATTTTAATTAACACTTTAAGGTAGCAAATAAACTTTTTAAAAATTATCTTTGTGATTTTGAAAGTGTAGCAAGGTTTTCCTTAACTTTTATACACATTCATTTGCAAGAAAGACCCTGAAAAAACCATTTCACCTTTCGGTCAATGGGGGTGTGTCAGCACAGCCATTGACCAGGGGAAAAAAAATGGCACTCCATGTCAAAACTTTTGCCAAACCCTTGTTTAAATCATCAATGTACTGCACTTATAAAAGTGATAATCTAATGCTTCTCTAATCCCTCTTGACATTTTTACAGTATTTTAAAAGCTTTTGCATCGGCCTACATATTAATTAGCTTACATTTGACTCAATTGTACATACAAATTATTTTATGAAATAAAATGAAAAAAACAAAATTTTAAATACATGTTATATATATCTATATCTGCAAAGCTGTCATTTCTCTGAAGTAGTTTAAGAAGTTCTTAAAAAACAATTCAAATTGTAATAGTCATTTTTCATGTTATTAATGTCCTGACTATACATTGTGATCAGTTGAATGCCCCTTTGGTGAATAAAAGTGGCAATTTCTTTCCAAAATTCTGTACATTATTCCAAACTTTTTTCGGAATTGAAAAAGAATCGAATAAACGATTCTGGCCACAAACTATTTCCTTGCATGGTTGCCGAAACTAATGTACAATTTCTTAAAAAATATAACTGTAATGTTTAATTTCCTAAAAATATTTCTAGATGTTAGGGGGACATGACTCCCTTTCCATGACCCAATCTTCGCAACAGCTCTGCCTTTCTTTGTTGCTTCAATAAAAGGACATTTTTAATTATTTAAAATACAAATATTGTCTATATCATATCAAGATATCAAATGTGCATCCAGAACTCGAATAACAAAGAATCAAGGAAATGAAAACAGAAACAACAGACACAAAGAGACCACTTGACAATTTCAGAGAATTGAAAAAGTGAAATGAAAATAGAAACTACAGATAAAAACTTGTATTTTTACTGTGACAGCAGTAAATTTTGAAAGGTAAACATTCCTTAAAATATCAGGAAGTACTTCAAGTGATTAATTTAGTTCAAAGTGGCTCTGCTGACAAAAAAGTTTGGGAACAACTACCATAAGGATTACTAACCCTTTGAAAGTGCAAGAGAAAAACAAGATAAAGTAAAATTATGCCTTTTGCTGCTTTAGTAGACCAGCACTCTAATCGAAAGGGATACATCAAGAAAGAACAGGATGAATTGCTAGTTAAATATAGTGTGTGCAGCTTTGTGCAGAGTAAACAGTGTCAGTATAGCGGAAGAGGCCCATCAGTGATATTTCATTAGCATTAAAACTTTAATATGTGTAATTTTTCTATGTTTATTTTTATCACTTACTGTGGTATGGAATGCAACAAAGTGTTAGCTCATTCCAATAATCATTACACTTCTTTCAAAGATTCAATGCCATAAACTTTGCAAGCTTTGGCAATTCTAATCAAAAATCTAATTCAACTAGTTCTTCCTCAAAGGTGCTATTTGTGGCAGCCTGGTGACTTCAGAACAAAATTGTATAAACTTATAAACTGATATAAACCTGTATACCCTTGTCTCACAAGTTGTTTGCAGCCAGACAATCAGAATGGATTTTCTATCAACTCTAGCCATTTTTGATGCAATATGCATCATACCTGTCATGCTCTGTAGGAGTAAAATGGGAATACTGTATGAGACTGAGACTAACCTGTAGTGTTGTGCACATTTAAATCTCATAGAAAATTCCTATTTACAAATATGAACAAATACACCTACTAAAACATTTGAAAGTACAAAATAACCAATCCCATATCCATTAAAAATTTTGATATAAGGACATAATTGTATTACTATTTATATTCATGTTAAGATTTATTATAGCCATTTCTAAAACTCCAACGGACCAAATAAATATGATTGTTTTTATGTCCTGCTTTGTAATAAACACTAATATTATAAATATAACCATTTTAATGTTTACAGGAGTGGTGGTGGCATAGTGGGCTAAAGCACATAACTGGTAATCAGAAGGTCGAAGGCACTTAAGTCCAGGTTGCGCCGGGGGGGATTGTCCCTGTAATAAGTGCACTGTAAGAGTCTGCCAAATGCATAAATGTTTAAATGTTTTTAACATTCAATTACTGAATTAATTGCTCTGTTCAATAAAAGACCACTGAATAAACAATATGAACAGCCTATTAGGACCAAATCGCATGGCGTTTCTCTAGGAAACATGATATATTCAGTGTATCTGATTAAAAAACTCTCCATCTTTAAGCTTGTTCTACAAGTCAAGCATCAAATACTCACAGACAAACAGAATAAAACCTCATGTTTTGCAAGCAAAGCATAAAATTGTGTTCTGCTGCTCCTGAACATGGCTGCACGAGTCACAACTAGCACAGTGCAGAGGGAACATCACCTCAACCCTGAACATGTGCCCATGACCAGGTGCTAAAGTTTAAGTTCTCGAGATTTTGCGATAGCATAGTTGACATCAGACTCCTCTTACCTCTCCTTTGTTGCAACATTTTTAGGCGTCATTTGTGTTTTTTTAAGCACTAGAAATCTAAACTTATCACACATGTGGAATGGGTGCAAATTTCTGTTATATTCCTATTATATTCCAAATGCCCATATGTTAATCCACCCATGTTCTCATGTTGTCTTAAAGAAATCACAACTTTAGTAAGCACAGAGATTTCGCACTTGGGCTTTAAGTGGCATATTGGCATACTGTGATTTAGAAAACTGCTTCAAAAAATTAGAAAGGTGTAAAAAATATTGCTGTGCGTATTGGAAATGTGGCCTTGCAATGTTTGTGACAGAGAGAGAGGAGGATATCTTTGATTCTTCAACCTGGTTTACACACACTCTGAGATGAAGTGGCCATTATCAATCCAACACAATGTGGATTGATGAAGACAGGGAGACACGAAGGAGGTGTAAAAAGACCAAACCATACGTCAATTTCAGTGTCAAGTCAAATGCTGTCAAAGGAGACAATGTTTCATCACATGTGAAATGTGTGAAATACTGAAAATGACTGTGATCAACACTCAAAGTCAAGATGCCTGTGGTGCAGAGAGGAATTTCAAAGCACTCTCAGGCTTGGGTTAATTTCTCAGGAGATTTGTATTGCAGCTGACTCACCTGTCAGCCTGATTGTGATGACAGGGCAGGCCAGGAAAGGGGAGGGAAGCAATGAAGGAGAAGGAGCCAGATACTGATAAAAGAAAATGTGTTATAGAGTCTCCATTGCCTCAGTAAACTCTGTTAGGCAATAATTCAAAATAAGGGATAAACAAAGAGATTCATTCATCCACTCATAACGATTCACTTCCAGATGAAACAGGGGAGACATTTTTCAGCATGAAACCTTACACAATACCACATGGAAAACATTGCATGCAATCTAGAATAGCCTACATGAAGTTTTCACAGATGAACTTCTCTTGTTGCCCACAAGAGATTTTGTAGCTCAGAAGGGAAATGACACATATGATGACTCATTTGGTATACTTGTTTAGCGATCAAGTACATCCAAACATTAATCTTCTGCAGAAAAATGTCACAATTCATCATGATTAATAAATGATCAGTGAAATTTACACCGACAATGCCTGAACACGTCTAGAGTTGTACAGTGTTAGTGTTTGATTACCTCTCATAGTGAGTTACTGATTTACCTCAAGTGCTCAGGGTGTGCACAGATAATCCAAAGTGTTTCATATCCCTTGAAATTTGTGAATCAATAAAATAAATGGCCTTGAAGTTCATAGCAAGTTATGTGACATGCTCATGAGTTTAAACACAACTGTTCTAGCATGTTTTTTCAGATCTATTTTTGGAGGAGGCCAAGGTTGTACTTGAGAAATATTCTCTGAATGAGATCAGCATTTACACATTCACAGCAAAGTGCACTGCCAGAGAAAGAAAGAAAGAAAGAAAGAAAGAAAGAAAGAAAGAAAGAAAGAAAGAAAGAAAGAAAGAAAGAAAGAATGAAAGAAAGAAAGAGAAAAAGGACTTGCTGATTACATGATCCAACATGTGTGTGAGAGAAGCTGGGTTTGGAGTGACAATGACTTTGGCAGGCCCAAGGAAACACTGCATTCCTGCCAAATCATTGTGTACACAGTGAGTTTGGCTTATGCGTCCGTCAAGATTATAGGGAAGGAAACATGTGCAGGACTTTATGTAGCACCCCAGGCTCCATTGCACAAGGAATGGGACAAAGTGCAAGTAAAGCTTTGGTTAAAAGCAATGAACCTAACAGAAAAGTGTTCTCTACTGTATATCCCAAAATGCACTGCATAAGGCTTTTATGAAGTCCAGTCTAGTAAAAAGTGAAATTAGAAATTAGATATTTGTAATCAGTTACATTTTCCATGAATAGGCCAGCCATAAAATTCACATCTATGTTGAAAAATCTTTAAGATTTTTAGGATTTATGCATTTGAATTTCATAAGGAAATTCCATTAAATTGAATTGTACAATGTTTAACTAAATTACATTAAATTAATAAAACCTAACATGTTTAGGTTTAAATCTTAAATTAAGATTATTCAATTCAATTTGATTGAATTTTTTAATGAATTTGAAATATATATATATATGTGTGTATAGTGTGTGATATTAGAATAGAAGACTACATTTCACTCTCATTGCAGGTTGTAACTCTTATTTTGATCAAGTTGTGCTTAAAATATTAAAATGTACAAACATTATGGAAAGAAAAAGAACAGAACAGAAAAAAGAAATGGTGCATTTTATTCCAGTGATACAGGAGATTATGTAAGATCTACAGAAGCCAATATGGGAATACTATATATGACCCTCCCTTAAGGAATATTTTGGGTTAAATACTCAAAAGTTATGACCTATCGACAATATTTGTGGTATAATGTGGTAAATAAATGTGGTAAATTTCCAAAAACATAATATCGACTCGTCCCTATATACAATATAGAAATTTTTGCAAAAATGTAGGTTACAGTGAGTGAAGTACTTACTATGTAAGTGAATAGGGCCAATGTTTGGAGGATTTAAAGGCAGAAATATAAAGCCTATCATTTTATAAAAGCACTTAAATTCATTATTCTGTTAAAACTTGTTTATTATTTGAGCTGTAAAGTTGTTTAAGTAATAGTTTTTTTTCCTGCCATTTCAGGGTTATTAACAGCTTTACGTCATCATGGCAACAAAGTTGTTAACATTGGATTCAGCCAAACTTTAAACAGAAATGGTTAGATTTTATCACACTAAAATCATGTTAAAACATATTGTGGCTATACTTTTGAGTGATTATTTTAACGCTAACAGATTGGCCCCATTTACTGCCATTGCAAGTGCCTCATTGTAACCCTGTTTTTTTTTTAAGGAAAGGATATACAATAAAGTTATTTTTGTAGTAATTAACATCGTTGCAAATGTTGCCGATTGAGCTTAACTAGGATTGAACCTGATGGAAACTGTGCATTCCATCACGTTCATAACGATTGCAATATTCTGGCCTGTTAATAGTTCCTAGAATATCAAAATCCACAAAAGGAGGTAGATCCTTTTCGGATCCTAAACTATGAAATGTCTCCCTAACACTGTTCGAGATGCAGACACACTCACTTAGTTTAAGTCTAGAATAAAGACTCATCTATTTAGCCACCTAATTTATCCTTCAACCCACAATTAGGCTGCTTTAGTTAGGTCTGCCGGAACCAGAAACAGTACTCGTGGTCTATAACTCTGAAATAAATTGAATGGCATCTATGCTAATATTATTCTATTTGTTTCCCTGTCTCAGCCTCAGGACTTCTATACTGAGATCACCAGAACCGGCTGGATCCAACTCCATTTCTGCTTTGTGTTGGACTCCACTGCTACGTGACTCTGAGAGATGACAACTAATAGCAGCCGGTGCCAGCCAAACATCCCTTCAGTCTATTACGATGGACTTCAGAGGATGAACTGAGGACAACTCCAACCATAACACATGGGATACTCCATACGCCACTGTCTGAACCTTGAATAGACCTCACCGAAATTACCTTCCAGGTTGAACTGTGATGCACCTCACTGATCTCTGCCTGCATCACCTCAGTCTATTGATGGACTACACTCTTATAATGGATTAATAGTGTATCAATTAATTGCCAACAAAACCTTTCATCAGCCAACTAACAAGGACAATTGCATCTATGTGAACTTCTGCAGCTATTCCAGGATGAACTTCAAAGATATTAGTCATTAATCTTACAGTTCATACAAAATCTTTGTTTAAAACTGTCCCTTAACACTTACTTAGTTTAATCATTTTAAACCATGACTTGCACTATACATAACTAATATTGGCATTATATTCATGATGTTAGTCAGAGGGGAACTGGCCCCCAGAGTGAGCCTGGATTCTCCCAAGGTTATTTTTCTCCATTAACCAACATCTTATGGAGTTTTGTGTTCGTTGACACAGTCACCTTCGGCTTGATCACTGGGGTTATAAATACAATAATTATTTAATGACTTATTTTTAAACACAATTCACAATAGTATTTTATCAAACTACACAATGATGAGTTTATCTTCAGTTAATGCCTGATCTTCTGTAAAGCTGCTTTGAAACGATGTATACAAATAAAAATGACTTGACTTGACATGAGCACAACTAGCAGTTTTCCATCTTATTTTATTGGACAAATAGGTAGGTCGAAGGTCATTGCTAGTTAATTACTATCATAATTTGCATACACATTTTGTACATTCTAAATAAATGGATTATATTAAAATGAAAACAGCGCCAAAGCTTTTGCATTTTGCATTGCATCATTTGCTTTCACTTTTGCATATAGTCAAATGATCCGGATTTATTGTTATCATATGAGAGCAGATGCCACGCCAGGTGTTGCCAATATCCCAATTAAAGTTTCGTTGGTTCGTCTACTCACCAGAATATGTTTTCTTCATGTTCATCGGCACTTTTTTCTCCTGGGAATTTCAACTTCAGTCTATCAGATCCGTATCTGAGATCGCAACATCAGAATTATGTTTGCTAGTTCTCTCAGTTACCTATTTAGCACCGCTAAACGCTCCGTAAAGCGCACGTGAAACACGATCTTGATATATCGATTTAATTCGTCCTTACTGTAACCCGCATTAATCGGTCATAACTGAGCTCTCATACAGCTTTGGGTTTACCTATGCATACACACCTGTGTGATAACTCCGCCTTAGGGATAGAGATAGGCTATACGCCTAACAGAGTGACGCAATTCAGATGTTAGTTGACAAATATCATTTTTGTTAACATAATGAGGATATATTTTTAGGTTAACAGGTTAAGCAGTTCCCTTAAATGGTCCTGCTGTGTGACAAATTCATTTTAAGAATAGCCAACAAATATTCCATATCTCAATTTATATGAGGTCATAAACACTACATCCATCCATCGTCAACCGCTTATCCTGTGTACAGGGTCACGGGGGGCTGGAGCCTATCCCAGCTAACGTTGGGCGAAAGGCGGGGGACACCCTGGACAGGTCGCCAGTCCATCGCAGGGCCACACATAGACAGACATACACTCACACTCACCTCCCATAAACACTACATAATAGTTGTAAATACAAAATAAAAGATTTATACATTATTAATAAAAAATTCACTCACTCATATTTGCATGATATTTAAAACAATCCACCTGCTTGAATTAATACATGTTTTCCCACAAACATCTTGGCCACAGAACAAATATTTTGGAATAAAATAGCTTAAACAATATTTAAAATTTTAAACAATATATTTAAAATTCAGTTAATATCCATATGTTTGTATGTATAATAATATTATCATTACTATTATATCATGTAATAACCATAATAGTAATTAGTATAAAAATTATTTCTGCAGGCCCTTTCACAAACTAAATATAATGTATGTACGTGCATATGTATGTATGCAAGTTGTATGTCAAATTTTAGACCTCTTTTTAGACATTTTCTGCAATATCAGCCTATTAAAAAAAAAAATGGTTATAAGTAATCCTTATGTTGTCACGAACCCCGCTCCCTCGCTCCGCCCCCTCGAGCTTCCACGCTCGCTCCGCCCCCTCGAGCTTCCACGCTCGTTCCGCCCCCTCGAGCTCGCACGCTCGTTTTGCTTCCTCGAGCTTCCACGCTAGTTTTGCTCCTACGAGCTCTCTTGCTCGTACACTATCTCCCCCCTCGGGCTCACATGCCCGCTCCCAATCGCCAGAACATTATGTACACCTGCACTCATCTCAATCTCCACATTAGTTTCACCTGTACTCGTCTCATCACCTTTCATTGTTTACACCTGCACTTTCCCCTATATATATCACTGCCCTTTCGTCTCACGCCGGTTGGTTATTGTGTTTAGTTTCCCGTCTCTTTGCCCCCCGCTAGTCTCGTCTAGTTTTGTACTCCTCTAGTTACCCCTTAGCTTGCCAGCTCCCCTTGTTCCCCTGTCTTTTGCTCCCACTGGTCCCGTCTACTCTGATCCTGTTTCCCGGCTTCGACCTCCCCACTCTCGTTGACCACTCTCTCCCGGATTTGCCCCTTTACTCGACTTTGTTTCCCCGGCTTTTGACCCTACGCTTCCCTCGACTACTCTTCTCTGGATTTGCCCTGTTTGTACTTTTGCCTGCACTGCTTTTAAATAAAAGCAGTTTCCTCCGACATTGTGACTGTCTCATCTTGTGTGTGTGTGTGTGTGCGGGTTACATATGTACAATTTTGCTGATGTTGGAGCCCCTTAGTGGGCCTCAGTAAACGTCCAAATGGGCCACAAGATGACTACAATTATTTCAAATAAAGCTCCAGTATATTAAAATACAAAAAGTCAAGGAAAAATAAAAGTTTTAAAACAAATATTTTAAACAACCTTACATGTACACTGACCTGTTTCAACACGAACCATCTTTGCTCCACTAATGCTAACAGTCTTTCTTATGAGCACTAACAGTCGATATGCAAAGAACATGCCATGCCAAAACTTTTGAAATCAAAGAACTGAGTATTTTGTTTGAATCATTAATGCTCCAAACCTTGTTTGCTTTGCTGTTAACACAAAACCTTACACTGGTTACGTGTTACCAGTCAATGTGAGAACATGTGCAAGTGATTGAAATATTTCTGCCAATAACAAATACATGTTTTTTTTGCAGCCTGGGTATGAAAGGTGTCAATTACATTTAAATGTACAGTCATTTTAAATACAAAAGTACTAAGGCAAGACTGACTATGCTGATGCAAATGATTAGAAAAACACAACCCACACATTGTTTTGCACTGTTTCTCGTAACATCACAATGTAGTCTTTCCCCAAAACCTTTTTTTCATTTAAGTTTACAAACATCACACACTTGACAAATACGTCCAGTGAGGTGGAATGAGGCTCAGTGTGAACAGAGTTGACATTCTAAAAGGGAGTGTTATACTTCCTTTGTTGGTATCTTGACATTAATCTTTTCCACCACAGGAGGAAGTCTGCAGACTCTTCTCTATGAAGTTAAATTTACAAGCTCTTGTGACAGACCAAGTCAAGTATCAACACAGGCTGTGGCTGACAGATTCAGATCCTGCTTTCAATGCTTGCAAGAATGACACACATTTCACCATTATTCTTGTAAAAGTATCTTTATACACAAACCAATTAAGCTTTACATTTCATATGTAATTACATTACAGAGACATAAAAGTACATTAGATATACGTACCACATTAATTATTTATTTGAAACAATGCACAGAAAATGTTGCTAAAGTAAAGCAAATATAAACATGGGGCTCAAGATTCAGCTATAGGCCAAACTCAATCACTCATTTAATGCTGATAACATATTTACAGAAGATACGGCCAGATTAAATTGAAGCTGTTTACAAAAAAGGAACTACATTTTGGAAACAGAAATCACACAAAGTATATTTATGTGCTTGCGTATTTAGAAGTCATTTGTCTTATACCTCATGTCCACGTATATTCCATTAGCACGTCTTTTCTCTTCTTCCTTATATTTTCTGGATTGCTCCTTTATCTGGGGGGTTTGGAGATAAGATAAATTTAGCAAGCTTATTAACATTTAGACACATCTGCTTAAAAAATTAGAATTTTGTGGCTTTTAACCAATAGGCTCTTTCAAATCTATAACCTTTTCTGCATATTTAATGGTATTATTCAGTTTAGAGGTCATGTGTGAATAGGACCTGTCAGCTCCAGCAATATGCATCATAAGAAGTCAATCTGGTCTCATTGAATTACTTTACCTACTTTTTTACTAAACAATTTATACGTGGCTTGTTATAAGTATTAGAGATAAGGATTTTATGAGTCATTTTGTAATCGAGTACTCTAACTCACAAAAAATTCGTAACCATGTACTCGTTAATTAAAATGCAAGTTCAAAAAAATGCGTGTGACATATACGTGAAATTTTGATTTTGTTTTATTTTGCAAACATTCCAAGAACGGTTTCAAAATAAGATAACTTCAACAAACTATGCTTTTCTTTTGGGAATTTTTTTATTAACAATGTGCATTAATAAAATGGAAAACAAATGTTTTTTTTTTTTTTAAATAACAGCAAAATATCACCCCTGGAGTTCGTGAGTCGGAATACAGGGTGGTGCTGAGTGACTCCAGCCAGGTCTCCTAAGCAACTAAATTGGCCCGGTTGCTAGTGGAGGGTAGAGTCACATTGGAGTAACCTCCTCGTGGTCCCTATAATGTGGTTCTCGCTCTCGGTGGGGGTGTGGTGAGTTTCCATGGTACCGCGCTCAACAGGCCACGTGATAAGAAGCACGGATTGATGTCTCAGACGTGGTCAACTGAGATTCGTCCTCCGCCTACCGGATTGAGGAGAGTCACTACTTCACCTCAAGGACTTGGAGCGCATTGGGAATTGGGCATTCAAAATTGGGAGAAAACTAAAAATAAATAAGAGCAAAAATGTTTGCTCTCACCCGGAGCTTACTGTACATTGAAACCAATACAGATGGCATGAGGTTATTGCAAAAACATAAACACAAAGTCTGCATAAAGGATATCACATTTTTATAATTTGAGATGTTATACAGAAAAACAAGGGGTGAAATTTTGATTTTTATAAAATGCGCTCTGCCGGTGTAGTGATTTAACACAAATATCCTACACACATAGTGGTCTGATCAGCTATCGAGTTTGATTTTCATTTTATTTCCACCAATAAAAGCAGATCCTTATCCGATGGTTTGCATGACTTCAACAAGAGAAAACAAATAGAGTTGAATTCAATATTAATAAAATATTTCAAGTATTGCCTTGCAATATAACTTAAGTGCTTTTCATTCCTGAAATTGTGCATCTTCATTTTCTTTCCTTGTTTCCTTTCTCCACCCTATTACGAAACGAGGAAAGAGGATTCAAAGCAAGATGTGTTTGTAAAATTAAATGTCCTGCTCACTCCTGTGTCACTTCAGAGCATGTTTTTGCTCAGATGCAGTTCCTCGGCGGGCTTGCAGTTATGTTATTGAAACTTTTTTTATTAATGTATTCATAATAAATCCAAATAATTCGAGATGTACTGTTTAAGTATTTGACAATTATGGGTTAACTGCAAAGGTGAAACATGAATTAAAGCTGTTGTGCCAGATGTAAAGGGGGATGAGAATTTATGCTTGCATCAGGTGCTTCGACCAAAAGTCTTCTGCATAGGATACACTGGTGCCTCCTCGCTCAAGCATCCTTGAGAAGCTTCCTCTGTCCTCGATTCTTGTGTCCTTGCGGTGCATTTAGAGAATTGATGCATCCTTAATGTTGCAGACTTTGATCGGTTTCCAGGTCACGGGCTCAAGGATGGACGAGCGAGGAAACAAGGCTGCATAATTTAATAAATGAGAAGCACCCATAGTATTTGCTTCAGAAGCACAGACACCATGATTTTTTATTTTCTCTCCCAACATCATGACAATCACACACATCCACAGCACCCCCAGTGGACTCAATTGTAGCTGCAGGATTTCATGAGCGATTCAGAGGGAAACTAGAGCATTTCAGAACACTCACGGCAGGCAAATGCACAAAAGATAATTATTTAGCGATATTTGAGTAGTGTTTTTAATTCTCAAGTAGCTGGTGCAGAACGAGTAACCGACAACTCGATTACTCGTGCACATCCCTTGTAGGCATCATGGCAGTTTTAGTGAAATGAACACAGGAGGCGCTACAACAACTTTTATTCCATTTCACACAAATTTCATGAGTAAAACGGCAGAATATAAACACTTTTCACTCTGTTCCCAACACAATGCTATCTTATTATATCTAAACACTTCTATCATAATGCATGAATTGTAAAGCAATACATTTTAACATTTGCATTATATAATCAACAAAATTTACAAGCTTGTTCAGGCATGATCAAATTGCATGGTAGCTCAACTGATCAATGGGGGCGTTCAAAGGATGCCAGGGGGCATGAGAGCAAATTAGTAGAGAGGGGGGCATTAGGTTACAAATGGGAGGCATTTATCAGTCATAATAATCAAATCTATCGTCAAGTTCCTCTTTGCATTAAAACGCTCATCTAGACTTGGAATATATCAGTTGGTTCTCAATTGTACGGGTTGGTAAGCATTTGTACCATGGTTCATCTGATTTTGAAGCCTAGCGACCCATCTGAAGTATCTGGTTTAGCAGTGTCAAATACATAGGCGGAGGCACAACCTCGGCTAATGCACCTGTATGGCTCTGTAGATGGATACGGCTCAATGGACAGAGCAGCGCGAGTGCAAAGTCTACTGTTTATAATTACAAAAAACCTCTAGTTTGTTTTAAAGAAATCGTCTAGGTTACTGTTGTAACCTCCATTCCCTGAGGGGGAAAAGACCCCATGGAGACCACACCCTGCCCAGGCTGGGGGGAGGTTAAATGTGGCAAAAACATCACATGGGTTTTCAGGCCACATATGGAAGTGGCATAGTGGTAGATTCTACTAGAGTTGCTACAAACACAGCGACCGGTGGGCAGAGGGTACTGCCCAATGGAGACGTGGGTAGGGGGACCGTACCGCGGAAAATACACACAGGGAGGCTAATCCATGAAGGCCAACCCTGTGGAGCACCTATTCCAGTACAGAGTAATTAGTTCCTGTTGCGGGTCTGGTTGTGGACCAGAAAGCTAGGGAGGAAGGACATCCAGGGAGCACGAGTTTAGTGGACTCTCCTGGGAGAAAGAGTGCACGTGATCACCTCAGTGGAGGGGAAGGGCGCTATGTGCAAGCGGAACACCCGGTCAGATATTCCATATTCCCGAGTTCTACATGCTCAGAACTGAGAGAACATGGGACGAAACTGACTCAACCCTGAGATTGTAAAATCGTTTTCCGTACACAGGTGGATCATATCTGCTCTGTCCACCTGTGGGACCTCCGAGTACCCAAGGGCCGCCCCGGCGAGGAAGGTAGTGAGAGCGGATGAACGAGGAGGTCGGTTGCAGGCAGTGAAAGGTGCCCTCCATGACCTCGTCAGCTCATCGTGCCCCTCGGGAAGAAATGTGTGTGTGTCGAGAATGAAACACATTTTAAGGAAATATTGTCTTTTTTTTTTTTTTTTTCAGAAGTGCTGTCGAAGCACAGGGGCAAAGCTGCACTGGTGTGCAGAGAAGGAGAAAGCAGCTGATACGCGCCATAGATTCAACAGCAACGCTCTGCAGAGGTGAGTAGAACAGAAGTGATCTCAGCTCGCTAATCGCACAACCGCTCGGCTCCGAAGAAGAAATCTGAATGAACAGATGCACGATTCCCTCCTTTTATACCTGTATGTCATGCAAATTCTGTCTGCCAATTACTCAGTGGCCTTTTCTCAAGTTCAGAGGTAACAGAGGCCTTCAAGAAAGTCCCCTAGTGTCGCTTCATTCGACACAACATTGAGTGAGCGACAGACGGGGAACATGTTACATCAAACCATGGTAGTGAAGATCCATGCTTGTGTTTACTATGGTCTTGTTACAAATACCAATGTTAAAATTATAAAAATAAATAATGAATAAATGTAAATTTTCAAAAAGGTGAATGTAAAATATATTAAGAATATCACTTTTATTATTAGTTTCTTCGCATTTTCATTTTATAGGCCCCAGATATAGTCTTCCATTTGCTAGAATTCAAGAAACGCAAGGTTTGGTCTCACATTCATGATGCCTATTCCTGCTGAATTTATTAACAAAACAAAAATGTGTTTGTTAGGGTTAGGGTTAGGGTTTTGCACAGAAATCACTCTACTGTCCTTTCTGTGAGTTTTTTTATATTATGTACTCTCATGTTACATATTAGGCCTCTCCCGCTATCACAATTCGGACTGGCCAGTAAAACGTCACATTCAGTGAAATTTCTTCAACTTTTGTTTCTACATTGGAAGAACAAAATGGCTCAAAAAATCTAAAAATTTACCACTTTTCCCTTAATACTTAAAGCTGAAGTGTGTATAAGTAAGCCAATCTTCAGTTGGTTCATTTCTCAAAAACTGTACTTACAGACTTGAATTACAGACTTGCTTCATATATATCTGACACTCACCTTGGGCACCAGCCACACTCCAGCCGCCAGAGTCAACAGTAAAAGCACACTCCCAACTGTCAGAGCAACCACCGGTATCAGGATACCATTCATGCCATGGGATTTTTTAGCAGTGACAAGAGCTGTTTCAGTGGGGGCCTCTGTAAAGCACAATTCCAACTCAATTTAGCCTTAGCCAGAATGAAGATCAATGGAGAACATCAGCACAACTATTATAAGCATACAGGTTTGGGCAAATTATTGCTTCAGGTCTCCTGCTCCAAAACTATAAGAAATCATATATGTCTGAAATCAATTCATACAATGCAGCAGACATATTGACTAAGTCTAAAAATATTATTAGTACAGAAGTCTCTAGAGATACAAATCTCATACTTGCATTTTCTTTCTTTATTAAACAAATCATCAAAAGATACTTGTGGCACGATGTGGGGTTCCTCAGATGCCAAAACACAGAACTTGCAGGACAAGCTTTTAGTACCCTTTCAATTCTCTGAGCAACATATTCTAAGGACTCTTGACATTTCCTCCGCTAAACAGATCATAATTGAAAGGATTTGAGGCTCCTAAAATATACTGTATATTGAAGTTCCTTGAGGACATAAATGTGGGTTCTGCCAGTGTGACATGTGAGGAACAAAATATAGTGCCTCTTTTCATTTATATACTGTAATGTAATGTAATCTCCTTTTGTGTCCCACAGGAGAGAGAAATTCATACATATGTGATTGGAACAAAATGAAAATATTTTTTTAGATTTGGTTGAACTAACTCATTAATTTAATAGCATTCCTGAATAATAGATATCTAAACCACACCGCTATTTTTGAAACGTTGTCTATGACAATTGAGAAGCAGTAAAAAAAAAAAAAAAACATACATAAGTGTACACTCACCATTGACCAAAAGAAAAACACCTTTGGTTGTAGTCATATCACATATTTGTTTAAACAAATTGCAAGTACACCAATAAGACCCAGTGTCCTTCATTTGTAGGTTAAAGATGTCTATGATCAGAGTTGTTTTGTCCACTTTGACTTCAACACGTCCTTTGTAGTCATCATGCAAAGATATCTTGCTAGTTTCAAAATAGTAATAGAGAACTTCACGGCTGACCTCCCGTCTGCTGTTCAGATACACACCCAGGGCATCTTTGTGAGCTGCAGGACACTTAATGGTGTAATTCTCACCTTTAAACTTGTGTTCATCTAAACATAATGTGAATAAACAGTTAGGATTTGATCTCAAAGTTTGTAGTGTTCATATAAATACTTTATAACCATAAAGTATACTAAAGGATACTTTAAACCATAATTTGTTATAAAGTGTTGTGAGAGTGAACATGAGATGGATTTTCAAATACCAAAGAATTACTTTTGAAGAGGCACTAAATGTGTTCTCAAACTGACTGTTGCAAGCCACAATTACATAAAATAAAGTAATTTAGACATCTAACTATGCATGGTTATGGAATTGCCAAAATGTGTTACAGTGAGAAAAAAACAAATCACTAACCTGCACTTGAAACAAGATTGAAGAAATTAAGAAGAACAACAGAGAAAAACAAGGTGAATGTCAACATTTTCGTCATTCTGGTCCACATATCTCAATCAACGTTTTCCATCTAAACCAGGAAGCACAAAGTAAACTTGTCTGTGCTGCACAACTTTATATACTCCAGCCCACAAAGCATCCAAGCAAGACCATTCTGTGTGATACTTCTGACTACAACCAATCAAATGTTATTCAGCTAAAATTATACACATACAAAATACAAAAAAAAACACAATAACAAAAGGATGAGCTGCACAATTCTGCTATTAAATCCTCTGGATCACCTTGCCCATCAGACTTCAATTATAAGAGCATTACATTATTACAAACTGGCAAAATTATTTGTCTGTATTTGTTCTTTTTTAAAAGATTTTAACTCTCATGTTCTGTTGAGACAGACTTTACTTTTTTGATGTATTGGTTCCCATAGACCCTGATGATCTACAACACATGTAAAAATAGTAGCAACAATTATAAAATTATTTCCAGTGTTGGGAGGGTTACTTTTCAAATGTATTCCACTACAGATTATAGAATACATGCTTTAAAATGCAAGTTGTAAAGTATTTAGTTAGACTACTCAAATTCATTAACGTAATCTAAATACTTTGGATTACTTCTTCAGCACTGGTAGAAATGTTTCACTTATTTTGGTTATAAAAAAATCGGCCAGTACAGTAAGACAATATACACATGTTAAAATTTGTACATTCTCTGAAAAAAGCCTAAATTTCGTATGCAGTGTTACTTCTAAAAAAGATTAAGCGAAGTTATCTTGTTTTAAGGATTTTAACATAAAAACATTACAAACATTCTCATCAAGAATAAGATTTTTGCTCTAATATTAAAGGTCTTAATAGAGAAAGAATGAGAGAAAATATGATCTAACTTGGATTTTCTTGATAAAAAAATATGATTGTGCCTGTTAACAGGTGCATGTAATATGGCAAGAAATCGCATTTTTAGCTTAGCATAAAGCTATATGTTACATGACAATTTACACAAGGTTATTTCTATTTCTGTTGCTCCAAACATACCCCAAACTTACTTCTCTGTCTGCTTATATGAATGTAACACATCATAAGAATGTAACACATCATATGAATGTAACACATCATGTAACACACCGGACTCAAGATGGCGCCGAGTATGGCTGCTGTGTTGCAAGCTCCGATACAACACTGCGGTTTATTGTTTGTTTTGTTTACAGTTCTTTGTTTTTTTTGTCTTGGATGTTGTCTGCCTTATTGTTTACAACAGACAAACGCTTTTGGACATTGGTTCTACAATTACACATCGAAAACTGGACTTCAAATTCCTTAATGCCGACCCGCTGTTTACAAACATGCCCGGCGGAGCCCTTTGTCTGGGCTGCTCGGCCGCGGAAACGCAGAAGGAAAAGAGCCGGCATTCTCATCAGAGTAAGACGTTGTGCAAATTGACCCCCGCTACCCAGTATACGACTGGCAAATGTTCAGTCTCTGGACAACAAGCTCTGCGAGCTGAGAGCGCGGATCTTACAGAAACCTGGCTGGCTGCGGAGATTCCAGACTCGGCCATTGAAATCACTGGCTTTTCCGTGCACTGAGCAGACAGAGCGAAAGACCTCTCTGGTAAAAGCAGAGGTGGTGGTGTATGTTTTATGATCAACAAATCATGGTGTGATCAGAGGAATGTACATTTCATAAAGTCTTTCTGCTCTCCTGACCTGGAATATCTCATGCTTATGTGTCAACCATTCTGGCTACCGAGGGAATTCACAGCGGTCATCATCACAGCTGTGTACATCCGCCCACAAGCCGACACAGACCGGGCACTCAGGGAACTGTATGGGAGTATAAGTGAGCAGGAAACCGCGCACCCTGAGGCTGCGTTCATTGTTACCGGGGACTTTAACAAAGCCAACTTCAAAACAATCGCTCCAAAATACCACCAACACATAAAGTTCAACACACGAGGGGACCGGGTTTTAGACCATTGTTACTCTCCTTTCCGGTGTAGGGTATCTAGGTTCAGGTTTGGGGAATGTACAATTAATTTTAATGATCGTAATCAATGATTAATCATACAGTTTGAACTAGATAACAATACATACCAAATTGCCTCAAAAAGGGCTTATATAGTCCCAGAGTCTGCTTCCAATATATATAGATAATTAAACACAACAAATTATAATCAATTAGGAATATACATCATATGCAGACAGGCTATATTAATTTTCAGAACACCTTAAGGGAATTGACCCATATCGCAACTAACCAGTTCGTCCAGCGAACCGCTTTGCTAAATACTCTTGATCAATTCTAAAGAAGGTTTATTCTTAGTTATAAGCTTACTCATCAAAGCACGTTAACTTACTTTGATAATATCAGCTCGTAGCTTTAGATCGCACATTGAAGAGGCTTTGTTTTATGACCAACACACACAGACAATCAAGCGTATAATTGGGTTTAATACAAGGAACTAGGATATATCACTACACTTAACAAACAAACATTTAACATAGAATAAACATAAAACAAACAAAGTGAAAACAGTAAGGAAAAATAAAGAGATTACAGGGAGCAAACTTGTTACAACAGTTAAACCTTTAGAGCCATCAAGGAGTTACACACTTTAACGCATTGGAATTTAGATGAAATAATACTTGCACAATGGACCTTTGTGTCGCTGAACAAGACTGCATGTTTATCGTGTCCTCGTGGCGTCCGTGAGATGGAGGATTTCTCTTGGTGTTTCCCCGAGCGTGGGTCGCTCGCAGGGAGTTCAAAGCATCTTAGGAGGAACGGTTGTTGTCGCTGAGAGAGAGTCCTTTCACCCGGAGGGTATCGGACTGCTCTAGAAACGTAAAGTGTTGAGCTTTGTCCGAAGACAAATAAAAGACTGAGATAAACACCAAATAAAACAAAAGACACGTCTGACGAAAGTAACACAAAGAAAAAGCAAGAGAGCTTGGAGAGAGATCAGAGGACACAGGACAAGAGAGTAAGAGCAAGAGTAAGAGAGCGATTCAATGCCGGATGCTGACTTTTAAGGTAGGGAGGTCACGCCTCCTTTGGGAGGAATGGCCCAATGGGACTCCTCCATTTTGGGCGCGAGATGGTTCCCTTTGTCTTGTCACGGCTAGTCATTTGCATGATTTACGACCAGGTCAGGATTTTGGGTTGAATCACTCAAAAGATGGTAACACATAGCAGAATACAATTTTAATGTAACCTTATATTTATATTCAGCTAGGACATGTCGTAAGGTTTAATTTGATACCAAGAAGTGTGTATTTGGTACACTTAAAAGGTGAATATAGATACTTAGGCTCTTTATTTAAGCCATCAGAGTTTAACTAACACAACTTACAATTTTAACTAGTTTGATCTAACAACAAGTATACACAAGCATACGGGGATAAAACATATTTCCTTAAAATTAAGACATTTCTGGGTTTTAAATGAAAGGAACACATTGTGCCGTTCAAAGTCTCACATTCCTTTCCCATCTCAGAAGGGGGTTTTAGAAGGCATGAGTATGTGTGGGGGGTTTTATGACCCTTTGCAAGAATGTGTGCATTGCATTCAGAATCAATGACTCCATGATTCTCCTTCATACTCTACACCGGGATGGCTACAAATCCCTCCCCCGCCCCCCATTTGGCAAATCGGACCACAATTCCATTCTGCTTCTGCCCGCGTACAGGCATAAACTGAAATGGGACACACCCACCCTCAGAACGATCCAGTGCTGGTCGGACCAATCAGACTCTGCACTACAAGACTGTTTTGATCACGCGGACTGGGAGATGTTCCGGTCTGCCTCTGATGACGACATAGAGGTTTACGCTGACAGCGTAACGTGTTTCATCAGGAAGTGCGTAGAGGATGATGTTCCGACCAAAACAATACGGATATACCCCAACCAGAAACCATGGGTTAACGGCGATGTTTGCGCGGCACTCAATGCGCGGACCTTCGCTTTTAATTCTCCTAACACGGAGGAGCGTAAACAAGCCAGTTATGCCCTCCGTAACACCATCAGTGCAGCCAAACGCCAGTACAGGCACAAGCTTGAAGGTCAGTTCAGCACCACTGACTCTAGAAGTATGTGGCAGGGAATTAACACCATCACGGACTACAAACGGAATAAAGACTCCACCATGAACATCGCTGCATCTCTCCCGGATGAACTTAATACATTTTATGCTCGTTTTGAGGACAATAACACCGCCCTCGCGGAAAGAGTATTCGCGGCTGACGCTACAGAGGTTGGTTCACTCTCCGTCTCTGTTGTGGATGTAACCCGATCCTTCCGACGGGTGAACATCCGTAAAGCCGCGGGCCCAGACGGCATTCCGGGCCGTGTCATCAGAGCGTGCGCGAATCAACTGGCTGGTGTTTTTACGGACATTTTCAATCTGTCCCTCTCCCTGTCTGTAGTCCCCACATGCTTCAAAACATCAACCATTGTGCCTGTACCGAAGCAAGCCACAATCACTTGCTTAAATGACTGGCGTCCTGTTGCTCTGACCCCCATCATCAGCAAAAGCTTTGAGAGGTTAATCAGAGATTACATCTACTCTGTTCTGCCCACCTCTTTGGACCCATTGCAGTTTGCCTACCGTAACAACCGCTCCACTGATGATGCCATTGCATCTACACTACACACTGCTCTCTCCCATCTGGAAAAAAGGAACACATATGTGAGAATGCTGTTTGTAGACTACAGCTCAGCATTCAACACCATAGTGCCCTCCAAGCTTGATGAGAAACTCCAGGCTCTGGGCTTAAACAGCTCGCTGTGCAGCTGGATCCTGGATTTCCTGTCAGGCAGACGTCAGGTGGTTAGAATGGGCAGCAACACCTCCTCATCACTGACCCTCAACACTGGAGCCCCGCAGGGCTTAGCCCTCTCCTGTATTCCCTATACACGCATAACTGTGTGGCAACATATAGCTCCAATACCATCATTAAGTTTGCTGACGATACGACGGTGGTAGGTCTGATCACTGACAATGATGAAAGAGCCTACAGAGAGGAGGTGCACACTCTGACACGCTGGTGTCAGGAGCACAACCTCTACCTCAGCGTCAGTAAAACCAAGGAGCTTGTAGTGGACTTCAGGAGAAAAGACAGAGTACACAGCCCCATCACCATTAATGGCGCACCGGTGGAGAGAGTCAGCAGTTTCAAGTTCCTCGGTGTCCACATTACTGAGGAACTCACATGGTCCGTCCACACTGAGGCCGTTGTGAAGAAGGCTCACCAGCACCTCTTCTTCCTGAGACGGCTGAGGAAGTTTGGAATGAACCACCACATCCTCACACGGTTCTACACTAGTACTGTAGAGAGCATCCTGACTGGCTGCATCACCGCCTGGTACGGCAATAGCACCGCCCACAACTGCAAAGCCCTGCAAAGGGTGGTGCGAACTGCCAGAAACATCATCGGAGGTGAGCTTCCCTCCCTCCAGGACATATACACAAGGCGGTGTGTGAAAAAAGCTCGGAGGATCATCAGAGACTCCAGCCACCCGAGTCATGGTCTGTTCTCACTGCTAACATCAGGCAGGCGGTATTGCAGCATCAGGACCCGCACCAGCCGACTACATGACAGCTTCTTTCCCCAAGCAGTCAGACTGTTGAACACTTGATCTATCAGGATCAATAATTAGCACTGCACTTTATTCATCTATAATCTCACACTGGACTGTCAACATATTCTCCTCAATTCAACTACTTATATATATTTCATATACTCCCACTTATTGTATATTGTGTATTCTATATTGTGTGTATTGTCTACTGTACATTGTATATAATTATTGTGTTGTGTAAGTATGTGTACATTTGATATGTAAATTGTGTTGTGTAAGTATGTTGTTTATTGTAATTGGTATATGTCTCGTCACTGTCATGACTGCTATGTTGCTCGGAACTGCACACAAGAATTTCACCTACTGTTGCACTTGTGTACATGGTAGTGTGACAATAAAGTGATTTGATTTGATTTGAAAGTGTTTCACCATTGTTCAAATGCACTTCGGATCACACAATTTATATGTATAAATGTTTTCCAGCTGAATAGACCAAATATGAAATGGAACAAATGACAATAAAATACAAAGTAATCTCTTCAGTAATCAATTTTTTTTTATGTAACTGTATTCTGATTACCAACAATTTAAACTGTAACTGTGGTGGAATACAGTTACTTATATTTTGAATTTTAAATACATAATCTCATTACATGTATTCCAATACTCCCCAACCCTGCTTATATCCCTTCATATTCTTTTACAAGTTTATCTGACCTAATCATAACCCAAGATATTATTGAAGATTTTTCCATCTTCATTGCTACACAGTAGGCATGTATAGTACTTGTGTTGCTTGGTGTTGCTACCAAGCTGCCCTATTCTGTCCTGTTAGGTACCAACTTCCCTGTTCTAGCTGATTTGGTGCAAGAGACTATATGGTGTGGCGTCGTCACGAGAGCCCATGCAAAGCAGCTTACTCCGGTTCCACAGCACCAAGAAACAAACCCAGACACACTGCAAGAAATGCCCTTCAGCTCTGAGACTAGCTTAGGTGAGTCAAGGCCTACAGAGCAGGAAAGGCGGCAGATATGTAGGAAGTGGGTTGAAGGGTTGTTGGAAACCACAGAGCAAGCTGTGGAAGGGGAAGAAGAACCCAAACTCACTGAAGCAGACATAGTTGTCCCTGGTAACCTAGCCCAGCTTCAGCGTGAGAACTCAACCTTAACTGAATGTTTATGTCTTTGCTTGGTGAGACTTTTGTGGTGCAAAATGGTCTTTTGTACAGACAGAGTAAGGAAGACGGACTGCAGCTGTTAGTACCTATGGCATACAGGAAGGAGGTATTAGAACTTGGGCATTCAATTCCCTGGGCAGGTCACTTGGCTTTTATGAAGACATTAATGCGAATTGCCAAAGATTTTACTGGCCAAAGATGTACAGTGAGGTTAAGGAGTTCTGTAAATCATCTCAAGAATGCCAGCTCACTACTGGTCGTACCCCTGCCTATGCACCACTCATACCACTTCCCGTAGTTGACACTCCTTTTGAGCAAATAGGAGTTGACATAATTGGGCCTGTGGAGAAGAGTCAGAGAGGGAACAGATTTATCTTGGTTATTTTCGATTATGCTACCAGGTACCCTGAGGCATATCCACTACGAGAGGTCACAGCTAAGCAAATAGCCACTGTACTCCTATGATTTTTCTTGCAGGTTGGCATACCTCGGGAAGTGCTCACAGATCAGGGCCCAAACTTCATGAGTCACACCCTACAAAAAGTATATCAATTGCTGGGCATAAAGAGAGTGCGAACCACCCCTTACCATCCTCAGACTGATGGTCTAGTTGAACGTATCAACTAGACCTTGAAAACCATGCTGAGGAAGTATGGATGCGGGCAAGGACTAGGACAAATGGCTTCCAATCCTCCTGATTTCATATAGGGAGGTGCTTCAGGCATCTACAGGGTTCTCGCCATTTGAACTGCTGTATGCTCACCCAGTCAGAGGGCCTCTGGATGTACTGAGGGAGAGTTGGGAGCCACTGATAAACCAGGCATGAAAAACATTATCTCTTATGTGCTAAAGATAAGAGAGCATATGCAGAAGACAACAGCCCTTGCATGCGAAAACCTCCTGCAGTCTCAAGCACGCCAAAAAGAGTGGTATGACCGAACAGCCAGATCATGTATGTTTGAGCCAGGTGAGAAGATCTTCTTGTTGTTACCAACGAGTGAGCATAAACTGTTGGCTAGGTGGCAGGGCCCCTATCAAATAAAGCGGAAGGTTGGCCCTGTGACATATGAGATAGAGATCCCATCCAGGACCCAACCCTTGCAAATCTTCCATGTCAACATGTTAAAGCAGTGGTATGTTCGTTCCACACAACCAGACCCTACATCTGTGTAATTACCTGGAACAGCAACAGCCTTGTGCGTGTGATCTGTGGAAGAAGAAGAGGAAATAGAGGAACAATACCTGCCTGGACGTCAGGGCAACAGTCAGCTTAGCCTTGAGCACCTGGAAGATGAACAAAGGCAGGAACTTCTACAGTGCCTCCCGGCCCAACTCTTTATGGATACACCTGGCAGAACAGGCATGATCCATCATCACATCACTCTCAAAGATCCCAAACCCTTTCATCAGCCAGTATACTGGGTCCCGGAGAGACTTCTGCCAGTTGTGAAGGAAGAGTTGAAGACCATGCAGAGTCTTGGTGTGATTGAACCTTCAACCAGTGAATGGAAAAATCCTATTGTTCTAGTGCCCAAGAAGGATGGCAGTCTTTGATTCTGTCTGGATTTCCGCAAGCTCAATAGTGTTAGCAAATTTGACCCGTATCCCATGCCAAGGGTAGATGAGTTAGTGGAGAGTCTTGGAAGAGCAAAGTATCTCACCACACTTGACCTCTGCAAGGGATATTGGCAGGTCCCCTTAAGTCCAGAGAGTAAGGAGATGACTGCATTTAAAACACCCTTTGGACATGTTCAGTTCTGTGTCCAACCCTTTGGGCTTCATGGAGCTCCAGCTATTTTCCATGGGACTGAGAAATGTGCTGCTGCATAAGAATGGTGGTCAAACTCTCCGCCCAGACAAATGCACCCTAGCTGGACTGAGACACAATACATAGGGTATGTGCTGGGTCATGGAGCAATACGTCCACAGGTGGGGAAAGTGGAGGCCATCAAGTATTCAGAACAGCCAGTGACCAAGAAACAGGTCCGTTCTTTCCTTGGACTTGTGAGGTGGTACAGACATTTTATCCCCAACTTCTCTGAACGAGCCTTTTTCCTAGCTGCATACATTTGCTGATTTAACTAAAAAAGACAAGCCAAAAAAAGTGAACTGGACTCAGGACTGAGATAGGGCTTTCCAGGACCTAAAGGATTCCTTATGCACAGAGCCTATTTTACAGAGTCCAGACTTTGAAAAGACTTCCCAAAAAAATTCCACAAAGCTGGTAGCAGTTAAACTTCCCAGTTCACACTCTGTACAACCAAACCCATAATCTGGGTCAAACTGCTTTTTAAAGCAACAGCCACATCACTTCCTGTGGAAGCTACCATTTTGGTGTGATGTCACAGGGGAGAATTTAGGAACTGTGTTTTTTTACAATTTATTTGTAGTTAAACTTTCTTCTGTTAATGGTTGTGGTATTACCTGTTTGTGTTATGGTGGTAAGTGAGGACCCAAAAGCGATATAACAAAAACAGAGTCTTTTAATGAAGTTCAGGGAATAATGTCAAACACAAAGTCTTCTCCTTGAGAGGTATGCAAACAAACAACCCGCAGAGAGGGCGAATAATAAACAGAACAAATAAGTGCTTCCTGGTAGTCTCAGAGGGAGTCCTTGGGTAACAGTCAGGGTAAGCAGGGAAGCAACTACAGGCTGTGGATCTCTTCCAAGGGCCGACCGGAATCGAGGGTGGATAGCAGATACCAACTCTCTCGTAGCGTCAGATAACTGGGCACAAATAGTGGAGATGGTTAGCAACAAACAGAGAGAGGTGACAGCGGATGCCAACAGGACAGGAATCAGGACAGAGATAACAGGACTGTAGTTTACTTAGAGTGAGAGAAACTCTAGTGAGAATCCGACAAAGAATGCAGCGAGAGCAGGGAGAGAAGTACGGAGCTAATCAGAGGAAAGGGGGAACAGGTGGGAAGAGGATTAACGAGGAATTCAGGGGAGATGAGAAACAGCTGGAAGCGGAGGGAAAGGAGAGGGAAAGTAACATATAACGATCAGCAGAGGGCGACAGTGTAGAGGGAAAGAACAGAAACGAGACATACCATGACAAGACAGGACAAGACATGACAGTTTGGAAAGTTTTGTTGTGTTGAGTGTTTAAATAATTTTATTTGATTGTTGCAAATTTTTTGGTTGTTTCTGTTAAATTGGTATGCCCTGTAGGTGGGGCATTAGCCTATAAATAGGCTTGCTGGCTGAATGCATGCAGCTCTGATTGTGGATTGAGCAGTGTCACCAACTTGGGCCGTTCAGTTTAGCAAATTGTTGCTGTTTTGTTTTCTTTTTGTACAGTTTTTATTTATTTTTGTTTCCTCCTGCACTGTAAATATGTTTGCACCTTCCAATTAAACACCATTTTTGAATTATGCATCATGTGTATTAGTAGTTTCTGCCAATTTTGTGAAAAATCACTCAACATCTTTGGGGTTTTGATTACAGAAGAATAGACTTTATTATCACACAATAAAGCCGAGTTGCCTGCAGTAAAACCACAACAACTGAAGCATCTCTTGGTTTGGTTTCACTTAAATACATCTCCTCAAACGAGGTGGGGCTTACACTTTTTTAAACATGCCCTTAGAGTACAGGTTGCTCGTTTTTATTTAACATTCTAGTTAAGTTCTGTATTCTACTTTCCTGGTAGATGATGAAAGACATAATCAGCCCTGCTGAAGAATTTAGTTCAAAATAATTTTGTGAAATTATTGTGCATTACTTGATATATTTACGAACAATTTTATTATAAAATCAGCAAAAACAGAAATGTCCCTTTTTCAGGGCACTGTATATTAAAGATAATTTTGTAAAAATCCAAAAAACTTTACAGATCTTTATTGTAAAAGGTTTAAACATGCTTTCCATGCTTGTTCAATAAACCATAAACAATTAATTAACATGCACCTGTGAAATGGTCATTAAGACACTAACAGCTTAAAGATGGAAGGCAATTAAGGTCACAGTTATAAAAACTTAGGACACTAAAGAGACCTTTTTACTGACTCTGAAAAAACAAAACAAAAGAAAGATGCCAAGGGTCTCTGCTCATCTGTGTGAACATGCCTTAGGCATGCTGCATGGAGGCAAGAGGACTGCAAATGTGGCCAGGGCAATAAATTGCAATGTCTGTACTGTGAGACGCCTAAGACAGCACTACAGGGAGAAAGGAAGGACAACCGATCGTCCTCGCAGTGGCAAACCATGTGTAACAACACCTGCACAGGATTGGTACATCCGAATATCACACCTGCGGGACAGGTGTAGGATCGGAACAACAACTGCCCGAGTTACACCAGGAACGCACAATTTCTCCATCAGCGCTCAGAATTTCCAAAATAGGCTAAGAGAGGCTGGACTGAGGGTTTGTAGGCCTGTTGTAAGGCAGGTCCTTACCAGACATAACTGGCAACAACATTGCCTATCCTCCCATGACACAGTCAATTCAATGAAATATAGGAGCATGCAAGTGCTGGACAACAGAATCAAATCTGGTCTCAGCTTTTTAGATAGGATATCTGGTGGAAAAACTGAGATGCATCATGGTGGATCAACATGCATTTTCCAATCTCAAGCTGTACATAACAAACCTAACTCCCTTGGTGTTACAAGGATATTGCCACATTGCCCTGCTGATATGATGGTAATTGTATGTACTTGGGATGTCTGACAGGAAGGTAGTGCATTGACAGTTATGCCTATGTATTTTGCCCTTGTCTGAGACTGCTTGGGCATGCAATTAAGATATGCTTCAATGTTGCTGACGTTTTGCAAAAAAAAGCATGCTGGTCTACTCCAAACTACTGTTTGAGATTTGTGGGTGTGGGGAGAACATTATAGGTGGCTATTCTTGCCTTGGTACATTTTAATTCCTCCACTAGACTTGAAATGGTCAATGCTAGAGTGGTCTTCCCTTACAGGGCATTACTACTGATGCAACGTGGGAGTCCAAGCCATTTCTTAATATACTGTTTAACTGTCCTCTCTAGTTTTTTCACTTGTGTGATGGGAAAATCATAGATTGCAGAGCCACATCAGTCAGGGGAGCAGGCTAAACTGGAAGCACTACAATTTTAGCTTTCCAGGAAGGATTGTCTTCTCAATTCTGGCCAAGCTATTGATGATCTTTCTCTTAGATATTCACTCTGCTCAACATCATTAAGGCTTGCATCATACCAATGTCCCAGGCTCTAAAAAGGAAGCTGTTGGAACGGGTCTACCTTCAATGTAAAATCTCTTTTCTGTGAGCATTCCTTTAACAACAGAAATGCATCTGGATTTACTGTGTTTGATGTTCACATGTGCCCATGAGATGTTAGCATGGAGTTTTTTTAATAGCCACCTTGTGCAAGGTACAGGTTATGTCAGAGTAGTCATATCGTCCATATAAGCACGAATTGGGGGTAGACGGAGCCCAGAGCTTATGCGTTCTAATCCCACTACCCAAGAAGACCCTCTGATGATCAACTCCATTGTTAGAGTAAAAGCCAATGAGAGTGATAGACCCAGCCATTATAATGTCAAATGGGTAGCATGGTTGGGATATTGGGGGCATATCTGAAGTTATGACCCTTTCCTCATGCCTTAGATAATCTGTGTAGATCTTTTTCAGGTATTCCACCAGCTCCTGCTTTGATGTTTTTAGTGATCCATCATTTTCCATTGTAAAAAGACCTATCACAGATATAAATGGATCATTATAAAAAGTAGTTCTTATCCTTCCTTTCTTCTTTCATCGGACCCAGAGGTTCTCCACCTGGCGCAGCTTTCCTAGGCGTACTTTAAAATCATTCTGGAGGATATTAATCCCATGCCTCTCTTCTGATGATGTCCTCCTCCATTGATTTTTCAGGTGTCTTTTTTCCTTACTAAGACTTTTTATTTATTTTTGCCATCTAGACTTCGGAGGTATTGTTTTGTTCTTCTTTTTTTGTTACGTTGTTCCAAACCTTCCCATCCCATAGATTAGGTGTAGATTAGCTCTCCCATTTTTTTATTTACTTTAATCCAACCCATAGACCTTGCAGAATTAACAATGTAGCAGACAAGCTAAAGTATTCTAAAAAAAATTTGTTTCATTTTTTTTTTTATTCACATAACATACACAGCAAACACTAAAGGGTAAACGAAACCAAGTGTTTAATTTATTACATGCTATATTATGTAACATTTGCACATATTCTTTAGCAAACAAAAGCAAAAATCATCATCAAATCAAATAATTAACCTGATCAATGTCATAACTACAATGAAAAATGGTTGCAAATGTCAAGTGAAATCGTTCATTCAAAATAGTTTAAAAAGGAATTCTAGAATATCATTAGCATAGAACAGCATAATTAATGCATTAAACTTGCTCTGCTATGTTCATTGGCTTATTTGTACAAGTAATACATGAGATTTGTGTTCTCTGATGGTGGACTGACAGCCATGTGGCTTGTGGTCAAAAGCTAGTAGCCTACTTTTAGAAACAGGCTTGGAATGTTGGTCTTCACTTGCAATCTTAGAATTCCCTCAATTCTTGTATTTTCTACATAGAAATTGAAAGACAGAAATGGAGTGTTAATGGCAAAACCTTTAGAAGAACATTTAAAAGTAGCAGAGTCACTCACTTGATAACTCAGCTCTGTATATCCATCAGCATTCCCTGAATTTCTGCAAGAACAGTGGAGAGCAACATCTCCATCTTCTGTGTTCCATCCAGAAACACTGTATAAAAGGGCAAAGACAGTTAACCACATTATTCAGCTCACCACAATTATAACACAGGTGACTTGCTCAAACATTACCTATGCCATTTACTGTCTCTTCCATTTCTTTTCTGTTTTTCAGATACATGGGCCAAACATGCCCTTCAAAGTAGCCTGGTGGATCTGGAGGCACATAGACTCTTGAGCTATCAATTAGAGGGAGGAGTCAGACTCAGTCACAACACTGATGTTTATCAAACCAGACTCATCAAACAGTTTCAGGGAGTCTTGCTCCTATTGTACCTTCTTCTTTCTTTGCATGTCTCATAAGGTATCTGTAGAAAGTACCACTTGTCGAATAAGATATTAAGAGGCCTGGAAGTAAAGTCATACAAGCATCCATACAAACACATATAAAAATTCAATCACAAGAAATATGAAACATATTAATGGTGGTGCAAGGTCAATTATGTTTCATTGTACTACAGATAATTTACACTAATAAATGTACACAAATATCTTCTTTTGCTGTTTTTGTTTCTCATAAGAATGCTCTTCCTTTGCAATTACAACAAAGGCAGCACACATTAAACAGGACAAAACTGCCACTGCTGTGTCACCATCATGCCTTAATCTGGCCTACTTGAAATGCATATTAAAATTGTTCGTAATAATATCAAGTAATCCACAATAATAAAAAATGTAAAAAATTCAAATAAAAAAAAATTTTTTTAGCAGGGCTGATTATGTCTTTCATCATCTACCAAGAAAGTAGAAAACATAACTTGACAAAATTATAAATAAAAATGAGTAACCTGTACTCTAAGAGCAAACCAATTTCCCTCTCAAAGAGATAAAAGAGGCCCCATGGACTCTTTCAAATATCGGGGTTTGAAATGCGGTAGTAAATGAAAGCAAAATATAGTGGTAAAAGGGAGAAACCTCATCACATCTGTGGTAACTTGTTTTTTAAAAATAATTTAAGGGTGAAATAATACAAAGTGTAATGTTATCATTTAAAACTAAATAATAATAAAAAATGTATATACAAATGTTTGCTAGATTTACACTGGTAAATAAGGCAGAAAAAATTCATCACAGTCTGTGAAAAGGGTCCATAGACTGTAAAGATTAAATTATTTAGCTTAAATGTATAACATTATACTTTGTTATATATTACCCTGGAGTTAGTATTAAAAAAAAAACAAGTTACCACAGATGTCCCAGATGTTCCATCTTCTCTCTTCCGACGTCGTAATCAGAGGTGGATTTAGGCATGCGGACATCCAGCGTGGGGAGGGGGCACATGTCAACAACTTTGGGGGCTTTATAATCACCACTAAAAGATAATAAAATGTTCATTTAAAATATTAATGGATGAGATGGACCAGATAGTGATGGAAAAGCTACCAACAAGTGCCCTGCCTATATGGGAACTCCTTTTTTTTAAAAAGAGATGCACTGCATAAAGGTGGTTGTGAGAATTTGAGTTTTGGCTAGTTTAAAAATGTTTTGTCATTGTTATTTCATAGCTTTGATGGCTTTACAAATACGTGCCCAAATTTGTCAGTGAATCATAACTTTTGACTGGTAGGGTAGTTCGCTGAGCTATAAACACAATAAACAAAACACATTACCCATGATTAAAAATTAGGAATCCCTCCACTATAAGAACAAACACATTGGGTTGCAGCGATGCTGTGGATTTCAGCGTAAGACCACGAGATAACATAAAGCTCTCAGGATCCTCCTGCCATGAGTTAATTTCACTCATCATCCTGTCCATGTGCAGTGCATCCAGAGCTGCAGAGATCAATTTAATTTACATCACAACTACAATCAGTTGATTTTGTGAGAATAATGTATAAAATATACTGTGTATTGTAAAATAGGTTAGCTTGTTGGGATACATTACACACAAATAATTGATGTACACTACAAAGCCAAAAGTATGTGGACATTCCCATTTACTTTTTCAGTCACACCCCTTACTAGCAGGTACATGAAATCAAGCATATATCCATGCAACCTCCTTCGACAAACATTTTTAATAGAATGGGCCATATATTTTCTGTTCCAGACAATGACTCTGAGCAAAATGAGGTCCATAAGAAGTGGTTTACAGAGTCTTGTGTGGAATAACTTTATTGAACTGCACAAAGCCAGACCTGAACGCCTTTGGGATGAACTGGTACACCAATTGCCAAACCAGACCTCCATCAACCAAACCCATTGCCTGACCTCACTTATGCTCTTGTGTATGAATAGGAGCAAATCCCTGCAGCCATGTCCCAACATCTAGTAGAAGACTTCCTAAAAGAGTGGAAGCCATTATAGCAGCTCCACTCTTTAGGGCCAACATTTGAAATGAAATGTTCAACAAGCACATATGAGTGTGGTGTTTGGGTGTCCACATATTTTTGGCGATGTAGAACAAAATGCAACTACAGCATGTCTTGCATAGTGATGAACTGGCATGGATCACATGTGCAAGTGAACTGTTCTTACTGTCATACTGCTTAAAGCCATTGATATCAATAGGGACCATCAAATCATCCTGCGAAAGCACCACAAACTTAATAAATGTAAAAATAATAAGGATCTTTCAGCCATGTATAAAAACATTAAGATACATTATTTTCATTGTCTAATGAGCATTCATAAAGAGGGTGTGGTACCTTGAAGAAGTTGTCTTGCGAAATAACACAGCTGTTTGGCAGAACATGGTGAAGGCTTTTACTCAGAGTGGTCTTTCCGCCATTTGTCATCCTAGCACACGAATGAGTTATAATATATAATTCACATACGCGGACACAGGACAATGGGAGAATTGTAGAAGTTTTCACGCATTTTTTTACTCACCCACTAATTCCAATGATTAGTTTTCTCATTTTTAATCAGTTCTTCTATGAAAACCCGTTTTTCATCACGTATTTCTGCTAATATGAGAGTGACCATTTAAATAAGTTTGCAGTTGAACTATGTACAACTGAGCGCCACTAACGTGTTAATAAATGCGTCTGTCGTGCACTAGCTTCTTCGCTGTTCATTTTTTCCAAGTCAAAATTGGTCGGTAATGCCATCTGCTGCACTGGTTTGTCACTACAAGGTACTAACTTTTAATGAATATTTGTATTCACATAATCTTTTCATCTTATTAACAAAATTGCATGCACATAAATGTACATTTTCTAACCATAATCCCATTTAATATGCTCTGCTTGCTGAACTACAACAGTCAGAATTTTTCTAGGTCGCAGAATAAGAAGGCTATCAAAACCTTGTTCAAAGCCATTAATATTTGTAGCTAAGTCTTTTGATATTTTTTTCCTTTGACGATTGATATCATAATGTAATAAAAGAAACACAGAGTTAGAAGATATGTGGTACATGATTTGGTATTGCTTTGCTTTAGTATAAAACCACAGGGTTTATTATTGGAATGAAGATAAGCAGGGTTGGAGTAACGGGATTACGTATTTAATTACAAAATATAAGTAACTGTGTTCCACTACAGTTACAATTTAAATATTTGGTCATTAGAATACAGTTACATTCAAAAAGTGTTTTGATTACTGAAGAGATTACTTTGCATTTTATTGTCATTTGTTTCATTTCATATTTAGTCCTTTCAGATGGAAAACATTTAAACATATAAATGATGTGATCCAAAGTACATTTGAACAGCAGTGAAACACTTTCTTTTGATGTGTTACATTCATACGAGCAGACAGAGAAGTAAGTTTGGAGCAGAAAAAATATAAATAAACCTTGCGTCAATTGTCAGCTTTACGCTAAAGATAAAACACTATTTCTATCCATTTTACATGCACATGTTACCACACACGATCATATTTGATCTTTGATATTAGGTCAAAAATCGCATTCTTGATCATAATTTTAGTATTGTTTTCCTGTAAAAATATCTAAAAACCCCTTAAAATAAGATCTATTTGATTAATCTTGTTTTAGAAACAACACTGCATAAGATATTTAGGTTTTTCAGAGAATGTATTTGTAAAATGTGTATTTTGTCTCACGGTACTGGCAGAGATTTACAGTCAAAATAAGTGAAAAAAAATCTACCCGTGCTGAAGAAGTAATCCAAAGTATTTAGAATACGTTACTGACAGAGTAATCTAAGGAAAGACATTACAAATGACATTTTTCAGCATGTATTCTGTAATCTGTAGTGGAATACATTAAAAAGTAACCCTCCCAACCCTGAAGATAATAAGTGGACTTTACAACAAAAAGCAGTTTAGGGAAAAGCAACTTTTAATTCTATATGAGAACTAAAATAGGTATAATGCATTAGATATTGAGATTTTTTATAGCATTAATTACTTTTCGATAATGTTATGAAAATTTGTTGTTTGTTCAACAAGTTAATGCAACAATTTTTTTTAATAAAAAATTAATAACAAATTAGAATATGTGTATGTACAACTTAACATTGACCGAGATTAAAACATGCTGTAAAGATCATTGTTAGTGTGTTAACTACTGCTTTAAAGGAATGTTCTGGGTTCAATATAAGTTAAGCTCAATCGACAGCATTTATGGCATAATATTGATAACTACAAAGATTTAATGATTAGTTTTCTCATTTTTATCTCCGTTTTCCATCATGTATTTCTGCTAATATGAGAGTGGTCGTGAGGTACATGTAAGAAAAAGACAATTTAAATAAGTTTGCAGTTGAACTTAATAAGTGCAACTGAGCACAACTAACATTTATAGCATAATATTGATAACTACAAAAAAAAATTTTTTTTTTTTGAGAGAAACTTTCTTTCTCCAAAAATGCAAGTGCCTCACTGTAACACAGATTCTTTTTATTTATTTTTGTGGTAATCAATATTAGGCCGCAAATGCTGTCAATTGAGCTCAACTTGTATTGAACCCAGAATATTACTTTAATGATCATGAACAAAACCTTATTGTATTGTTTATTACTGTTTCCTGTTATTCTTACCAAATTATTAATATAAATATATTCAAAAATATATTAATTCATATAAAAGGATGGTTTACAATTTCTAATACAGTAAAGTGTGGTTTCCTTTTTCAGTTTTCTAAATAATTGTATTGCTTTACAATTTTTGTACTGTACAGGGCAAAAATTAAAAACTTAAGTTTGCAGACAGTCAGGAAAAGAAGGGGTGAGAGAGTGATGGGAATATGACCTGGGCCAGACTCGAACCTGGGTTTATCCCAAGCATGGCAGCTCAAATGCTTCTTTACTTGCAGTCTACAAGTCTTACTTGAGACAATCCAATATGAAAACATTTAGAATTCATATAACCATGACAAAACTTATTTTCGCTCCTGAACTGAAGGAATCTGATCTCAGTCAGTGCACCTGAAAAAAAAGAGAGAAACATTTAATTTGTTGTCGTTAATGATACCAATCAAACAAAAAAATATTACATTATATTTAGCTGTCTTACCAAAGTCTCAGAGACAGTTCCTAGATTTTTGGCTTCAGTGGATGAGATGAAAGAACTCGGAACATCAGTCACACCCAACTATAGTGAGAAACCAGACAGGTGGCACACAACAAACAAAAAGTAAAAGTGTCCTTTTACAGTGCAGTACAAATAGCTGGTAATTTCTTATGAAAGACAGAGCCCATGTCAACTAGACTACAGACTACAAACTCTTTGGATGAAATTATTTCATTCTGACTTACAGGCAGTTCTCTGGGTGAAGATGAGAATGGCGGGTCACTGGCATGCATGCGGGTGAAGGGTTTCCCTCGAGTTGTGGGGTGATTTGTGCAACAGAACCGAAGGATCAGAGCAGGGAGATGGACATGCCAAGTGACTCTGTGTTTCTTTACCAACTCATCCAACATCCTGAAACACATAATTAATGCTGGGCATGCAGAAACATTTTATTTTGCAGTAGAGCTTTTTGTACCCGGATTAAAAAAAGTTAAATTAACTAGTTAAAATTATCATTAAATAAGTTAAATGTGAGTAAATGACTACATAATTTTCAAATTTGGGTCAACTATCCCTTTTAGAAGCAAAAACGGTATTAGCATTACATATAGGATAAAGTTCAAAATAACTCAAAAAACATCTTAAAAGTTGAGAGAAATCTTTAACAAAATTCTAAAGATCACATATGAGAAGGGACTCAGTGACCAGAACCATTTTGGCGGTGTTGTATCACCAAAGTTTTTCATTTAAACCACACACGTTTCATCAATTCAAGACTAACCTAACAATACAAGACAGAAACTGAAAACTCGAAGTCTATTATACAAAACGTAATCGTGTCCAAGACAGCAGACTAAAAATAAGGAATTCCTCACAGCAAGATGTGTCGCTTACTTCCTTGAGGGTCCCTCTGGAAAGCCGGGAGAGTATTCCAAGAGGGTAGCCCTGCTGAACAATGACTTCAGCAACGCACTCGGCTACATCTTGACTCAGGTATTGAGTCAGAGGAAATGCCTCCACCCATTTGGAATGGTAGTCAGTCAAGGTCAAGATGTGTGTGTGATGGTCAACTGTAGGAGAGAATGGGCCCCTTACATCAAGCCCAAGCCATTCCCACCTTTCTTTAACCTGAGAGAATGGATTTCAAAAACCGCTTTAAGACAGTGATAAAGTTAAAGAAATAGTTCACCCAAAAATGAAAATCCTCTAATCATTTACCCACCCTCACACCATCCCAGATGCATGACTTCCTTTCTTCTGCTGAACACAAATTAAGATATTTAGAAGAATATTTCAGCTCTGTTGGTTTGTACAATTAAAGCAAATGGTGGCTAGAAATTTGAAGCTCCAAAAGGCATATTAAGTCATCATAAATATAATCCATACGACTCCATTGTTTTAATCCATGTCTTCGATTGGGGTGGGTGAGAAACAGATCAATATTGAAGTCATTTTTGCTATAAATCACTTTCACTTCCACATTCTTCTTCTGTTTTTTTATTTGGTGATATGCATTGTTCGTGCATATCGCCACCTACTGGACAGGGCTGGTCAAAAGGTGGAGATTTATAGTAAAAAAGGACCAGTATGTCAAAAGAAAGTAGAGCGATAGTAAAAAAAAAAAAGGACTTAAATATTGAACTGTTTCTCACCAACACATGAAGATATGGATTTAACCACTGGAGCCATATACTGTAGATTACTTTTATAGCACCAAATAATCTCCTATAATCTCTCTTAGTTGTAACCATGTATTTGGGAGAAAAAATGTTTTAGGATTCTATACACAAAAAAAATAATAAATTAAGTATTTTTTTTACATTTTATGATCCTTTTTATATATATATTTATGCAATGTCAGGATGTTTTGGGCAGCTACTAGGGTGTTTCTAGGTGGTAGCTAGGACATTACTAAATGGTTGCTTGCTGGCCAAAATTGTATTTTAGTATATAAAACGCATGCGCGTTAGCTACACAAACCGGGAAAATTTAGTGTTTTAGCGTAATATGAGGTAAAGAAGCACAATTTATAATTCCAATATTATAACATTTTATTGCTGATTTGAAATATTTTCTTTGATCGTAACCTTGAGAAACCGTTTTTGATATTTCTGTGATTCTGTGATTCAAAATGACAATTTACTGCTTTTGTTTTCATGCTTGTGTAATCTATGTATCTTGTGTAATGTTGTGTTTTGTTATTATTTCTAAAACAGGAGAGGGCAGAGACTTCCATGGAATGTGACAATATCAAATGCTGTAAGGAAAGTTGTGGTTCATTCCATTTCTATTGAAAATCTGCAAACAAAGAGACATTTGTTAAGATGAACGTAATGGTCTGAATTGATATATCTCCACTAGAATAATTATTTTAACTTAAATGTACAAAGAGAAAGAAAACATACTCTGTTATTTATTACTAAGGAAAACTGCCTAAAACATTGCTCCTGTTGACATTTAAAAAAAATGCATTAAACATTACATGAATTAAATAAACATTAAATCTAATAGGATTGTCAGTACATGGCCAAAGTTTATAATTCAATGAGACATCAAGTTCATTTTTAGTGCATAAAACAATAGCAACATTACGAACATTAATGACCATAAAATCAACAGTTGCTAGGTCAAAGCTTTTATCTAAACACTGAAACACTTCTAACCCTGACTGCAGAATGTTCCTCATTCCTCTCCTATATTCTCTCAAATATAGTTATTTGCTTTGTTCTGTACAGTTTCTTACCTTCTTTCTTTCATGGAATCGAGATGAACATACAGTATTTTAATTGAAGTTATAATAATATAAGCAGTACACAAAATACTAAAGATAGATGATAAATCTTTAAAAACAAATAAAACAAATACGTGTAATTATTTCATTACAATATAATTTGCATACAGTTTTCCAAGTGCTCAATTTTTAATTAACCACTAGTAGCTTTTTTATCCTTTTTATTTTTGCACTTTTTTTTTTATATAAAGGCAATATACAAATTGTACATCAAGATAATAAAAAAAATATTAATTAAACATGATGCTATTTTGAAAAACCATATTAAATAACCATTCACAACATATTCTATAAATAACGTGTAATTCATTAATTTATATATTTTTTATATATATATATAAATATTTTTTATAATATAATATGTTATAATTTATTTCAAATAAATTGGAAAGTTAATGCATCACCTCTTTTTTAAAATATTAAATGAGATAGGACATCATACTTTAACTCATTTTGTTTAAAATTCAAGAATCTGAAGGAAATATCTATCTAAATTAATGCATATATTTTAAAGCAAATCCTATTTATGCTCACATTCCAGACTTTTATTATTCATTATAAATGTTACATTCTCCATTTGATAAATTTCCAGAATAGTTTCTCTCCATCTTTAAAATTATGGGGGTTTAAAACTATTTTTTGTAATCTGTTTCAAAGATGTTATTCTGATTACCCTAATATATATTTTGTTCAGTTTTATTTCATTAGGACTATGGCATTTTAATCAAAATGAGGTTTTCTGGATGTATTTCTATTGAGCAGTTAAATATTAAATAAACTATTAAATATTAGTGTAATCAGTTCATTCCAATAAGTTGTGAATTCAGAGCACTCATATAGAATTTAACTTTAATGAGCATTTTTTTCTACACAATTTCTCCAACAATCCCCTTTTACCATGTTATTGTATTTACTTTGAATAACAGGTGTTATAAAAAAAAATTTATCTTCCGCACATATTCCACTGGACACTGGACAAAATATGCTCGGATATTCTTGGACACTGGATTGAGTAGTATGGAATGTGATACTTCTTCCAAGTCTTGCTGACTATTTTTTATTTTAATTCATCTTCCCACCAATATATGTATACATTTAATTTTATTCAGAGTGTCCTGAATATCTCTTTCAAGTGCACTCTTTAAAATTCCTAAAATTTGTATTGTATGGTTGTATTGTATGTATCAATACTTTATTAATGGATGCATTTCCTTTTTTAATTCTTTTACTTTAACTTCTGTTAATAAATATCTTCTTACCAGTAAATTATTTTAATCTTCCTCCATTTCACTTTAGATTCTCCATTCATCCATATCAATATAGGTTTTAATTTGAGCAGCTTTATAATAATTTATAACATTTGGGAATTTTAAGTCTAATTCTTGGTTTCCAGTTATCCCATATATATATTTACAAAGTAGTTTATTCCATTGTCTAAAAACACTTTTTGATAGACCAATTTGTAAATTTTGGAATGTCAAATAAATTTAGGGAGAATATTCCTCTTTATAATTTTGTAATGAATAATAGCCTATATTAAAGGGGTCATGACATGAGAAACCAAATTTGCCTTGATCTTTTGGTATATAAGAGGTCTTTGTATCATTAAAACGTCCTGCAAGTTTAATATTTTAAGACGTCCTCCCCATTCTAAACGAATCATTTATTTAATCAAGCTCAAAATACAGCTCGTTCTGGATTCATGGTTAGAAGTGACGTGTCGGTTAGAAGTGACGTAACAGCGTTTGCATATGACCGCCTTCAGCACAAGATAACTACGCTTTAAGCGCAAGACTACGCTCATTTCGTATCGCCGTGCGCCTCACAAGTGTTCAGTCGATGGACAGCGAGCTCTGACAGAGACTACTTGTGCACAGGACAATTACGATGCCACACAGATGTGCTGTTCCTGGCTGTGGTCAAACAAAACCTCTGAATAAGCTGCCGAAAGATCCAGACGTCAGGGAAAAATGGATGCAGTTTATTTTTTGCGGACGACCCAGTCACGGCAGTGTTAACTTAAGCGTTTGTTCTGTACATTTTAAGGATGACTGTTTTGAGAACAAATCTCAATATGATGCTGGCTTTGCCAGAAAACTGTTGCTCAAAGATAAGTCCGTGCCGACTATTCTGGGAACAACGACGGCGCAAACTGTAAGTAATCTATTTTAAACTTTAAACTACTTTTTAAAGCGCAATTTCATTCATTATGAATAATCACAGTGTTTTTACTTAGTTTACTTGCATATTGTTCTGGCTGGGGCGTCAATAATTGATACATAGGCACTGGCGTTAGCCAATCATAACAGTGGGCGTTAACACTGAAGTCTTAAATGGAAAACGCCCCCAAAACAGACTGTTTGAATCAGAGGATGAGAAACAGGGTGGGAAAAGGTCATAAATCACTAGATTTTAAAAGTATTTCTTGAAAAAATATATATTAATACTATAATTGCACCTAAGGGAACATAATAATACAATAAAAAAAACCATGTCATGACCCCTTTAATACTTTTGAATGATATGAAAAGTATTAATTTAAAATAAATAAACAAGCTTTTCATTTTAAAATAAAAGTAAGCTTTTAAAATTAAGCCTGTGTGTTCTTGTTGTGGGCCTATATGAATTCACTTTCAATATACCAGCTGTTCTATCTGAAGTGAAATGGAGGAAGATGGAAATTTATCAATGGGGGAACCTATTAGTATATCCTAGTATATCCCTGTTAAAGCAGGTATAATATATATATATATATATATATATATATATATATATATATATATATATATATATATATATATATATATTATAGCTGTCAATCGATTAAAATTTGTTATCAAATTTTTTAATATATTAATTATTAATATATAATTAATAATATTCAGATAATTAAAATGCATTACATTCTTGTGGCAGAAGAGTTAATCATTGATAAGACAATACAAAAAACGGCTTTCGAATACAATGTATTGTTTACTACCATATTATTAATCATAAGTCAATCATTGGCATACAGTTCACAGCAATCCATTTCACAAGTGAATTTGTCAATCAGTTGGAGATATATTATGAGGGCTTGTTTAAGGACCCGTCAATTTAAACCTGCATCAGACATGCTTGTGTGGCGTCTCGGGTGAGTTGCGTCATAAACATAAGATTTTTAGGTCACTGTGTCAAGTTAAATATAGTTTAATACTTAGAACACATATTGAGATCCCTTAGTTCGGCTTTGCGCTCCATCAAGTGTTTTGAACACAAGAACGTAACACATGTTTGTGTTGTCTGCTGAAAGGTTGTTTTGTTCATTGTATAAACTAGCTGTTGCCCATACAATTGAAATGACAATTCTGCCCTCTGGAGTAAACAGGTGGTACTGCAAGCTTGCATTTCTCTGGAATCTTCCTTATTATGGTACGGGGCATGCGATTAATTGCATACATATTTTTAATGTGTTGTTTTTTATAAAATAAATTGCACTGAATTAACACATTAAATCGACAGCCCTAATATATATATATATATATATATATATATATATATATATATATATATATATATATATATATATGTATAACATTAAGAATTTTATTTGCAGCAGTCCTCTTGAGCTCTCATTGCAGCCGCTGTTTCTTGTGTAAATGTCTATAATTGCTTCATCATTTTAAAGTTATCCCTTGTAAGGTGTAAATCATGAGTTTTAGTCTTCCTGATTTCATGCTCAACTCTTGAGCAGTGTAAATGCATTTATTTATTTTTTATATATTTTTAAAACTATGTCTTGTGCACAGTTTAAATGAATATAAATTCGTATTTTCATAATCATGAACTTTTCAGAGAGGTAAATCCCGCTGAATCATGTTCTCTCTATCAATGTTAACCTACCAAACGCTGAACTCTAGCTTAATTAACCCAAACTTTGCCTACTGGAGGTGTTCTGGTTCCAGATCACCTGTGAGGATTGAGTTTAATCAACCTCCTATTGTTAACCTTGAGTTAATGCCAGGGCTGGACTGGTAATCTGGTATACCAGGCATTTTCCCGGTGGGCTGACGCACTTTGTGGCCAATCAGGGGAGGACTGGCCATCTGGAGAACCGAGGGGTCCTGTGGGTCGGCCGTGAAACGGATACGGGATAAGCTAAAATGAGCCGCTACGTTATGCAGAACAGACCACAAAACGGCGCCGCAATATGTAGAAAAAGGATAGCGAAGCTATACATAGCCAGTGTAGCAACTGGGCCAGCTGCTATGTAAAATCCAATTTCCGATTTCTCTTCCCAGTCCAGCCCTGGTTAACGCACACACCCGGTGTTTGCAAAAATGGAGCATCGATTTCAGGAGTCTCATTGGAAACAGACGCTTAAAGGAAATGCGTGCCATATTTCAGTGACGCAGAAGTGATAATTATTTTGTCTTCACTTTGTAATAGCGATAGGTACTGCACTGGTTTAGGACTGAGTGTTTGTATGATGGCAAGTATACTGAAATAATGTGTGAAATTTCAAACTTTAATGTTTTACCATACTTTTAAAAGTTTCATTCAACATTAATATTAGACCTCTCTAGTCTACATTCAGTTTGTTCTGAACTTCATAATAGGTATTAACATTCATATTCTATTAGTATTATTATATGGGGTGTAAAGTAACGAATTACAAATACTTACATTACAGTAATTAAGTAGTTTTTTCAAGAGTAAGTATTTTTATTATTGCATAATTTTACTTGAGTACATTTTAAGTGCTGTAACTGTACTTTTAATGCACTATTTTACCACTGTCTGTGTTCCCTACTTCCCTGTTCTGATTTTATTTTGATCTATTCTACATGATTGGCTAGGAGAGTCTTGTGACTTCCGTAAAATCAAATCACACCTAAAACATTTGAACAGCAGCTGCAGATCAGAACCAACTCTTGTGGATGTGGAAGATGCCTCAAACTTAGTTCAACACCTAAACATCACGGCACACATAAAAAGGCTTTTTGCAGTGAGAAAAGCCCATTACTTGATCGTGTCATGTGAGTTTAACTTGCTCAAGCCAGATATCAGCATTAATCCTGCCTCTAATTTGAAGAAACATATTGAGGTAAATTTCATATTTCTGATGACTAGATTCTGTGTGTCTATAATGTAGCCTGTAAATGAACTATCTATCACTGAGATTATTGGGTTGCAGGGGCGTAGCACCAAATTTTGGGCCCTGGGTACAAACCATCTTGCTGGGCCCCCGTACCAAATATGTATGTATAGAAAACTGACTTCTAAGGGGCCCCCCCTGCCTCGGGCCCTGGGTACTCGGTACCCTTTACCCCCCCAGTCCGACGCCCCTGTTGGGTTGGTATGAGAGATTAGGGCAACCTTATCAATAGGGCTGGGTAATAAAACAATCTTGATGTTTATCTGAACAAAGAGAGAGAGAGAAAGAGAGATTTCCTTGATATCAATGATAAAGTTTGAGTAATTTTTATATACTTAGTCTATGTTCTACATCTAGAACAGGGGTGTTCATTACATCAATTGTGATAGCAAGACAACAACTGGTTGTTAGATCTAGATAAAATATAAAAGATTTACTTTTTATTTCCTAATGTCTGTAGCTGCACACTGTTTGATTGACAGGTGGATAATGTTTGTGCGCTAATGTGGTTACACACCTAAATGGTCAAATACACTTTATAATTCAGCAAATGCCCATCTTGATGAGGATTTAATGTAAACAGAGTCCTTTATGCCTAAAGTGAATTTAAACAGTAGGACAAAAGCGTATTTGCATCAAAATGTTTGTCTTTAAGTGAACATGTAACCGAATTGAGCACTGTCTAGTAAGCAATGTAAAAAAAGTTATTAATCAAACAACAATGAAATGAGAAATCCACTCACTACTTTTGGCTGAATAACTTTAGCTAAAGTGTTAATGTAATATAATAAATGTAATAATAATATTTTTAATAATATTAATATATATATATATATATATATATATTGTTTATAATTCCGACCCCTGATGTGTGTTAATTTGTATAATAAATTACCAGGAAAGTAGAGATGATAAAATATTTTATAATTATGATTACCCTTTTTTCTAATGCCTGATAGAAAAGTATCAACATTTGTAGAGCAATATTTCAGCAGAATATTCCACTGGTCACAAACTTCAGAAAATTGTGCATCATGCATTAGAATGAACACACAACTATTGCTGGGCTTAAAAAAAATACAAGAACTAAATCAATGTTGAACATTGTATCTCAAAAGGAGGGCAATGTGGTCCCCCATATGCTACTTAAAGAAATAGTTCACTCAGAATTAGAAATCAGAATGGGGAAAAAATTTATCTCTGGTATCTTTGGACTGTGGCATAATTGTTGATGCCAGATGGGTTGGTTTGAGTTTGGTATTTCTACAGCTGCTGATCTCCTTGGATTTTCACACACAACAGTCTCCAGAATTTACTCAGAATGATATACTGTATATATATATATATATATATATATATATATATATATATATATATATAAATCTACCCATTTGACAAAAATATAAGAAATAAAGGTTTGGTCATGACAGGCTGAGATTAAGTTTAAAGGGCAAAACAAAAGGTGTAGCAGCAAGCAAATAAACAGGACAGCACCCCCAAAATGAAAAATAAAAATGCAATTTACATTTAACAGAATTATGTTTTATCAATATCAATCATTAAATGACTTTTCAATTCAATGAATATGCCTTGTACATTGTAGAATGGCTTTGCGTTATTCACAATAAAATATTAAAATCCACAGGCCATAGCAGTGACTGTGACAAGCCAATAGTTATAATTCTCCCAAGGGACTCTTGGATACTTAGTATAATTTAATTTCTTTTTAAATGACCACTTGTGTGAGTCATTTTATGTACAACTCCATTTATTGCTGGAACGTTTCGTGAAAACTGTTTACAATATTTAGCTGTTTTATATTTAACAATCTTTTCTATATAAAAATATGGTGGTTGTTCCCTTGAAAGTTGCAATTGGCCCAGCTCTCCACCAGAAGTCATCATTCCCAGCCTTTGATATTCATTTGTGGCTTCTTCAGTTACCATCAATTATCTCATTAATGTTTGGGTATTTATAATAATTATACACTCCCCATCTCGCAGAGCCAGACGTTTAACTATCAGAATAAAGTGAACAGTGTGTGGGCGATGGGTGCGCTGTCTGATGTTGAGGCCAAACACTCCCTGTCTTGTGCCAGTACTACTAGTTTACCCTGATCTTTGAACTCTTGTGAATTTGGATATTGCATTGGATAACGCACTACAGATTTTGAAAAAAATAATCTTACCTCCCCAGGCTTACAAACAAGTGCAATCCTCACCACACCTGCGCACCAAAGGTCATAGCAACAGCCTGTTTGAGAAAGGTTGCACCTTCAAAAGTATTTAATGTATGCAAACACTTTGTTCAGCTCTCAATAGCTTGAACAAAGGCTAAACATTTCTTATTATTCAGCTATGCAGTACAAAACTTTACATACACCTATACTACACTACACTACACTACACTACTGATTTTGTTGTTGTGAGATGCAGAGAATTGGACACAATGAATATTATGCACAGATGCAAGAAAAATAAGATTGTTGAGATATTTATTGTGAATCTCCTTAAATTATAACTAGGAGGATACAAACACTTTTAAAAGATAATGAAAAAGGTGTTTATGTTGAAGGCTTGAGTCAATATGTTACCAGTAGAGAGCAGCATAATCCAACACCCTTAATGTGGTGTGGCAACATTCCACATTATTAAGGCAGATAAATAAATTAATAGATAAAATATGAAATTTTCAAGTATATTGTCTGTATTATAACCCACTCATTTTGTCAATATCAACAATATCTTTCAGATATTCAGATAAGTTGATTTTCTCAAAAGAGACCGAAAAGAAGTCGTACCAGAGGGCAAGTGAGGGGTGACATTTACTCTGAATATCCTTTGAAAGTGTGATCATTAACCATCAGGCGTGATCTATATATTATTTTTACTTATTAACTTTGGACATTGCAAATTTTCTGTATTTTATTGTCCAATGTTCTGATGCTTATTAGTTGAGTTGTTGTTGAAAGACTTTTGTCAACACTGCAACAGAAGAATAGAGGGAGGTGCTGTCGTGAGGAGGGTGAGGTCCAAGAACCAAGTCTGGGTGGCCAATATGGGGCCACGAGGGTGACTCGTTCCTCATCCTCCTTGACCTTGCACAGGGTCTGTGCAAGTAGGCTCACTGGGGGAACACATATTTGCCCAGACCCTGGGGCCAGCTGTGTGCCAGCGCGGGGGGCTCCCGTCAGGGAATACCAGAGTGGGTAGTGGGAGGATTCCTGGGAAGCGAACAGGTCTACCTGTGCTTTGCCGAATCCACTCCAAATCTGCTGGACCACATGGAGTGGAGTCTCCACTCTCCGCTGAGCGTCACCTGCCATGAAAGCATGTCCGCTGTAGCGTTGAGGCTGTCCGGGATGTGAGTGGCCCGCAGTGACCGCAGCCGCCACTGACTCCAAAGGAGGAGATGGCGGGCAAGTTGCGACATGCGAGGAGAGCGTGTGTCACCTTGGTGATTTATGTACGCTACTTTCGCTGTGTTGTCCAACCAGACCAACACATGCTTTCCCCAGATCAATGTCAATAGCCCCAGTTGACCCGAAGCCCTAGACGGCTGAAGTGCCTGAGCACCAGGTCCCTGTGCGTGCACAGCAACTCTCGAGAGTGTGCTAGAATCAGCCAGTCATTGAGGTAGTTGAGCATACAGTAGGAAGTGTCTGTGTCAAGTTAAAACCGAGACGCGAAAGTACGCATCCTTCAGGTCTACCGCCGCTAACAAATCTTGATGCTGGACACACGTCAAAATGTGTTTCTGCATTAGCATCTTGAATGGGAGTCTGTGTAAGGCCCGGTTCAGAACTCCCAGGTCCAAGAATGGCCTCAACCCACCGCCTTTCTTTGGTATGATGAAGTAAGGGCTAAAGAACCCTTCCCCATCTCGGCTGGAGGGACAGATTCTGACACGCCCTTGCGAAGAAGGGACGCGATCTCCACACGCAGGGTGGCGGCTTTCTCGCACTGGGAGGGGGGGCATGGCAGCAAGTGGCGGGGCATACCCAGGAACCAATCATCAAGCCGTGAGCGCTCAGGGGAGGGTGGAGGGTTCCAGTCCAACCTGATACTCACGGGGGCCCAGGCAAGCATGATGGTCAGCTCTGCCTCAGCCTCAGACTGGGCAGGCAGACCCAAAGTTAGCAATACAACAGGAGTAGTAATCAGCTCGCTGATAGTACAACCGCTCGGCTCTGAAGAAAAAATCTTAATGAGAGTGGGCATTCCTTCACCTTTTATACCTGTATGTCCGGGGGAGTGGCATATTCCACTCTCCAGTTCTCATTGGCCTTTTCTCAAAAGAATAGAGGTGTTCAGGCTCTCAAGAGCAACCCCAATTGTCACTACATCAACACAATGTCGAGTGAGTGACAGAAGGGGAACAAATAGCACTAGTGTTTTACTCTCATTACAAATCTCTTACAGAACATCTGGATGGCTAATTCCTACCCTTCATTATAGTTTTACAGTGCAGCTGTTCTACTACAATCATTGATAATAATGTCTCAGGTTTTCATTGCTGAACCATATGTTATATAATATGTTATTAAACAGTTACATAGCAATGACACATGTCTGCTAGAAATACAAAATACATTTACAGTAAATACTGTATATATGCATGTAAATGGCTATTTTTTTACTCTATTGTAACACTTAAATTTATTACAAAATATTCACAAAACAAAATTTACAAAATATGTATAAGTGCAGTACAAGACAGTGTATTGGAATAATATGTTTTACACAGTTAAAAACAATGTGAATGTATGTACTGTATTTTTGTTTTTCAGGTTTATCATTTTAAAAGGTATTCTCACTAATAATGCATTAATATGACAATAATCAAAGTAAAAAAAATAAATTAGTACAAATACAAAACCTATAAAACATACTGATATATGATTTGATGCCTCATATCTCCATTTATCTTTTGTTATTATTTTCCAGGCCAAATTCAGTAATAATTAAATACATTATTTATTTATTTATTTATTTCAATTTTTGTTGCTTATGTACTGTTTAATATTCAGCTCTATTATGCTACTGAACTTGACTAAATAGAAACAAATAAGATAGACATTTAAACGATGACTCCAAAAAATAACTCTGCTAAAGGTAAACAGCGTCTGAGAGAAACTAACAGAAACTAACATTCAGGATCAGATGATCACCCAGTGAGAAAACAGAATGCATCAGGCTGATTTTTCACCCAAAAAATCCATTGCCTTTTGAAATACTTTCTGGCAATGAAACTGAATGGATCTCTTCCCCCTTTTTCCCTCTTAAATGAGGCTTTGGACCAGCTCACATACTGAAACAATCATCAGCTGCTATAGTCTCAGGGAGAGCGACTGGGACAAATACGTGCCCTAACCTCTCTGGAGACTGCAGTGGCTGTGTCCGATTGTATTACTGCTAAAAGATATACTACAAGCCATTATTCCCCTTTCAGTGTGCACAACAATATACCTACAGTTTTTGGTGAACTATCCATAAAAATCCACAATACTTAATGTAAAAATGTATGTTGTGCACTACTTCCCATAGGAAAGAAAAATAAAATCAGCTTAATATCACAATAGCTTCTCCTAGTGAGAAATTATATGAAAGGGTTTGTTTTTGTTGCTATAAATTCTTCTCCCTGCCCAGTAGAGGGCGATATGCATGAAGAATGTGAATCACCAAAAACACAAGAAGAAGAATGTGAAAGCTACAGTGGAGACTGACTGAGCAGAGAGGAGAATTTATAGCAAAACAAATGGACTTAAAAATGTGTCTGTTTCTCAACCACACCTATCACATCGCTTCAGAAGATATGGATTTAATCACTGGAGCCATTTGGGTTACTGTTATGCTGCATCTATGTGATTTTTGGAGCTTCAACATTTTGGCACCCATACACTTACATTGTATTGACCAAAAGTGCTGAGAAATTCTTCTAAATATCTTAATTTGGGTTCAGCACATGAAAGAAAATCATACAAATCTGGGATAGCATAAAGGTGAGTAAATGATAAGATAATTTTCATTTTTGGGCAAACTATCCCTTTAATAGGAAACTCTAATTTTTCTCCTGATTAAAAGACCCTAGTAATCTCACATATGTCTCCTTAAAATAGATCTCAATATCACACACTGTGCTAAGATTTGCCAGGACATCTAAGCCTGCAATCAAATGTCTGAGATTTCAGAATCAACACATTTCTCATTAAATTCTTCCAAGATCTCATTATCTAGGCTATGATATTTTGATACATTTTATAGCTACGTATTCTTATTGCATATCAACAATTGTCTCATTTGCTTCTAGTACATTTTGGGAGAAACATCTGAGACAAAGTTACTTAAATGAGGCATAACTAAGAAATCCATTACATGTTCTGAGCTAAGAATGAGCAACCTCTCTGAGCAATAACATTTTCCTATAGTTAGGTGTCCTACATTAAGACCATTGCATTACAGCTAGTGTACTCGGCTCTTTGGGAAAGAAAGAATACATTTACACAGGAAAGATGGCAATACCGGGAAAATATCGAGAGAAGACTGCATATCACTCTGTCTCAGTCATTGCTTGGAAGCTGGTTCATGGAAGCTGGTTATATGCTTGAGTACACTTGTCAGTCAAGGTCAAGTTCAGATAATGGATGTGGCACAATATGTTGTGTGGTAGAAAACATCTTTCATAGCCTTTTCTGGAGCAAACCAACCTGTTTCCTCATCTCAGCTGGAGGTGAGGTTCCTGATCCACACAGCACCCACAAATGAGACCTTTCATTTCAAAGCCCCTTATCAAGGACCGGCACATGTGTTAGACTGCTCCCCCCTCCCCACCTGTCAGTCATTAGGCACTTTATAATGGTAGGATAATTTGTCTTTAAACCTATGACATGCCAACTCACTATTGGCCTCAGCTTGCTTAAGGTTGGGTCAAAGTTCATGCATGTTTGGACGTTCTTGGCAATGGCTTCATACTATATAGAGTGTTGCCAAAGGAAAGACTGGGTTTTGGTTTGTGTATGTGCATGTTTTGTCCATATCTATGTCTGTGTGCTGCTTTAAGACTTTCAGTTGGATCCAAACATCTGTTGTGGCCCATTAGTTTGATAGTTTTCTTACAATGGGCTGTTTTTAACAAAGATTGAGCCAGTTTTGAAGGAATAGAAAAAAGAAAATTGGTTGAATGGAGGCTAAACACTAGGGCAGGGTATCAATACAGATGTCTTGATTTGATTCAAATCCGATTCACAACCTCTTGATTCAATACCGATATGATTTGATTCTGATTCAAGTATTAGTCAGTAATAGTGTCCATTTTGCTTACACGTGAAAGATTCTCTTTCATATAATGTTGTAAATTATACATTATAAATTATTTATTAAAAAATTAACAACATGGCCTAAACTTTGCAGCTCAATTACTATTTATTTAACAGATATAATAATCAACACAACCAAAACTTAAGTAAAATTTTATGTAAAAGTAAAGGATTGATCTTGGGATTTTAATCATTGATTTTGGGGTTGTTGGAATGAAGATCAGAATTAAACGGAAACTAGTACTTAGACCTATTGAATACCGGGGCCTCAGATGCCTTTAAGGTTTACATGTAAATACATATTGGATATGCTTCTGGTGTCAAATCCAAACAGGTCTTTATAGTCTTTGGTCTAACCCTGGCTAACTGCCATGCCAAAGTCAGAATTTAAAGACAAAGATTTATGAGGGTGTAGTCTGCAATGTCTATGCTCTTCATCTGAAACAACCTCCCAGACAGCCTCAGATTATCTGTTGTCTGTACATGTCAATATAAAAGTCTGTATAATGCTGTAGTCAAACACATAATAAATTCACACAATGTAAACTCCATGCATTCATTCATTCAAATGATTTGGCACAACATGTTTGGAGTCTTCCATATTCTTTACCTCAAAACTTTCTATTCTTTATGTATTTTTTGTCTGTCTAATCTATACATAAATCTACTGCCCTCAGATAATGTCTTTATCTTTATATTTTCCGTGAGGATGTATCAATCATTAATTGTGACTGCAATCTTACAACACTTGGATTTCTGAACTGCAATCTTCTGCAATCTAAACTGGAGTTACCATCCATCCTGAGCCAAAGCACTGCTGCCCGAGGCTGTGCTAAAATTATAGCTCATTAAGTGTGTGTGTGTGTGTGTGTGTGTGTGTGTGTGTGTGTGTGTGTGTGTGTGTGTGTGTGTGTGTGTGTGTGTTTGCAGGTGAACCTCCGCTATTTATGGGGCCATGGTCAAAGCCTTTGTGCCTTGTGTCAAATGTCAGGGGTCATGATTACTTTATGTATTCTATAGTTTATGTTTAGTCCAAACAAGGCTGCTATTTAAGGCATCATACAGAGGTGTCCTAGTAATTACCACCGAGCACGTCCACCCACCATCTCCTCCTCAATTGAAGCCAGCTGCAGCCAGTCTGGAGACGGGGAGCACATCTGCCACCTCTGCTGTCCCTCCCTCTAACGCACACACGCAGACATTCAGATAAAGTGTTTAGAAGCATCTCACTTTGTGCATGTGATGCTGTGTGTTTGGACCTATCAAACATGGAGGAAAGTGTGTCTGCTGATTTGCATTTTGTTTATCAAAGATTTGATTGCAGCCCTGTTATACCAAATCAGAGAGAAGGCATTTTCCCTAATCCGGGTCTTAAACTTCCCATATATTGTTCAAAGCAAAGCTATATACTTACATATTCAGGAATATACATTGTAAAATGTGTAGTTGTTAGCTTAAGGGTATTCTACACCAATAAATACAATTCTCTCATAATTTACTCACCCTCATGCCATTCCAGATGTGTATGACTTTCTTTCATAAGCAGAGCACAAACAAAAAATTTTTTTGAAGAATATTTCAGCTCCGTAGGTCCATACAATGCAAGTGAATGGTGCTTAACACTTTAAAGCTCCAAAAAGCACAGTCAATTGTAGTAAAAGTAATCAACACAACTCCAGTGGTTAAATGCACGTTGGCATGTTCAAATGAAAGTAAAACCAATGAAGCTTGTGAACAGTGTTCTGTTGTAAATAAACCAAGCTCCACTTCCGGTTGTATTGCGTCAGTTCTCGCGTGATCATGCCAACACGCTTATGTCGTGAGAGAGGCTACGCGTACTCGGTCCTCTCATGAATGCGCATTGTAGAACAATCGGAAGTAAACAGTTATAGTGAAAAGGACTTAAATGGGGATGAGTACATGATCAATTATTAATGTAACAATTTTACAAATAATTTTTTGGTGAACTATGCCTTTAGGTCTACTGAGCTATGAAAAAGCAACCTCCGAGAAAATGTTTTCCTCTATAGGAAGCACTTTTTTGTGTGTATAATGTAAGTTATACCTCCTATCCTCTACTCAATCCTTCTCCCTGCACTCTTGACCTACCATGCACTGAATTCTGAATGAGTGTTTATTCTTAATTCTGTAGGCTACTTATTAATTCCTCCAAGAAACCCTAGTTACAGAGCTGGAGGCTTCCATATCACTCTGTGTAGGTTTTGATCCTGTCATTAAATTGACATAAGTTATACAAGAACGCAATCAAAATTTGAAGGGTGAATGACTGGACAGCATCTACAGCTTTTAATACAGATTATATTTCAGTGCAATTGTTCATGTGCAAGTGCATATGTGCGTGTGTGTTTGACTGTGTTTTGATGCTATTCTTTTTCATCACTTAATTACTAGACAATAAAATGTTTCATTACGATGTAATTAAACCTCCTGCTGGGACTTAACAGTCTCCCTTTCACCTCAGACTGGAGAAAGCAGACTTTGCCATCTCATGCCAGGCATTCTTTGCCATTTTGCTTCAAACTTTCCATTTCATGTGTTTCAATATTTTGTGCTTTGCTATTATCCTCAAGTCAACTGCACTAGATAATACTTAAAGAATCAATGTGTACACTGAAATTGTGAATTTCAGTTAAGATAGCGTGGGGTAAAGCTTTGTGTTTCATGCCATGTCATGCCATGTATGTTGCATCAAACCTCCAAGATGTGTGTTCCACGTTCTCTTGCCCACCGATCCCTATCTTTAAATTGAATGACCGGTGCTTAGTAACACAGGCTTCCGTTGCAATTTACAAATTCTCCAGGGTATTGGAGATTTGGCTTTGAAACAAGTCTTGCATGTTTTTCTGAAAATAAAATAAAATAAATGCTTGTGACTAAACGTGGCATGATATTGCTCCATACAAAAACAACACTCTCTCTCTCTCTCTCTCTCTCTGAAAAATGGCCTTGTCTTTGGGTACGATTGAAACCACCTCAGGGTTAAATAACTGAGACAACCCTGAATGACTAAAAAAAGATTGTTTAACTATATATTTCATCCATACTGAGAAAAGAATTGCAAATACAGCTCTGTTTTCAGTGCAATTTGAGGATTAAGCCAAAATCACTCAGTCCAAGAACGGACCAATCATTGGTCTAGCAGATTTTCGAAAGCCACAGCTGAAATACAATCCACTATGGGATGGACTGTCAATATTGTCCAGAGAAAGAAAACACAGAGCAGAACTTAAAGCACAGTAAAGAATAAGTGAGATTTTTATTTGTGGATGATACAATAAATCATAACGTGATAGTTGTATGGTGTTCTGTTTTTTTTATTTTTTGTTTTTAATTTTAATCTGAGAAAGCTATAAGCAAAGCAAAGTTCAAGGATAAGATAAACTCCACCATGAGACATCTGGTAACACTTCACAATAATTGCTGCAAAACCTGAAGATCTGAGAAAAAAATTCCAATGTTTTTTTTTTTTTTTTTTTTCTGTTTGCCTTGTGTCTAAATTTGGGGTGCTTTTCTTTACCCTTTATTAAAACAGATCAAAGGTGGTGCCGACATTTGCAACACAAAGATGCAACACTGTATAACTTTGTTGTTAAATTTATTTTGGTTCAGAAATAGTATGCATTAGATAACACACAAACTGCTAAATGATGAAAAGAAAATAATAATAAAAATAGAACTATACACAGTAAATGCTCTCCCTCTCTGATAATTTGATTATTATATTAAGATTGACCGTAAAACAAAAAAAAACTTGTTAAGGTCTAGTCTCAACTAAATTTAATGGGGAAATTCTTAGCTGTGATGTGTCATGACATATACTTTTTGTAAAGAAATATCTCATAAATACCAAACTATGATGACATCTTGAAAGGAATATCATACACAATACATTCAAATGGTCTTTTCCTTTTCAGTGACACCAAATAAATCAAGAATTATTATTTATTTATTTATTTATTTTTGTTTATTTGTAGAGCACTTTCCACAATTCCTTTCAAGAATTCATGTGACTACGTACAAATTCTGGATTTGTGGAACAAGAACAAGATATCATGAAAATTACATGACTGTGTGACACTTTGT